>NC_091159.1:18902649-19172649 GCF_040958095.1 Procambarus clarkii
TTAATGTTTTCGTATAAAGTTTCAATAATACCTTTATTTGATTTTTTTGTATTATTTTCTACCACAGACGTGGCCACACATTAACAATGCTAACCATCATATATACATTTTCTTCAGTCCGCCATGGACTCTAACCCTTTCCACTACCGCCCACAAGATGGGTATAGGGTGCATAATATAAGAACTAAACTAACTCCATTGATAGGGTTAGAGATTTGTTAAACATATAGTTCAGGGATTTATTGAACAATCAACCACATAAGGTGATTGTAGTGTTTTTAAAATGCTAGGCTAAGCTACATAGCTACATACGTAAATACATAAATACACAGATTTACGTATGCCCTACATAAAGTGTTCGATGTGTCTTTTACATAGTGTCATTAACGTGCATTTACAAAGGTGAAATTGAATTCTGAACACATACATACACATATATTTGTCTCTTTTACTCTAACAAGGTGAGATAACTGATAGAGAAACTAGTGTGCAATTAAGCACTTAATCACTGAAGGTGATTAAGGTGCTTTCACAAGCTCAGGTTATAGAGTTACATCACATACATTCATTGTATAATTGATACGTTACATCGTCAATCTAGGGTACAAGTTCAATATATCATAAAGTGTTCCAGTACTCAAATAGTAATTACACAGTTTAGCATAGCGCTTCATTCATGTATGTAAGAGAGAAGATTGTTCAAATATATTACATGCACATCCGGTACATCGTCCACCTTCTTCTACAGAACCGTCGGTATAGCACTGATACACATCGTTACCCATACTCTGAGTACTTTCAGTGATGCTTCACAGTGTTAACTGTTTTAATAATGTAGAGTGTACATTATCTTTCTTGGGTGCATTTACAAAATCAACTGCTAGATCCAAGTTATCCCATGGAGTAATTGGTTGATTAATCGTTAATTGAGTTGGGTACACATTTAATATTTTGATGGAGTTGGCTACCTTGTAGAACCAAAATGCATTCACGCCGAAAACTGTGCTAATAGACAAAATTATGTTAGAGATATGGGTCTATAATTATCTGAGTGTGCTTTGGGGATGGGAACAATGACACTGTCCAATCATCAGGTAATACTCCTTCACTTAAACTCATTCTGTACAACACTAAAAGTGGATTACCTGGTACTTGTGAGACTAATCTCAGTAAACTGTAAGTAATACCGTCCTCTTCAGGAGCAGTTGACTTATTTGATTGTGCTACACAGCCTTCCCGGCTTGGTGCCTTCTTTGGTAATTACTTATCAAAGGCAGCTCCATACGAGGAGCTGCCTCGTATGGGCCAATAAGTCTTTTGCAGTTACCTTCATTCTTATGTTCTTACTTACATTTACTGAACTTTATCATCATCATCATCATTTACAGAAAGAAATTAACATAAAAAGTAGTCATTTTAATACACAAAACAGAAGTAGATATTATGTAAATTATGATGCAGGATAGGATCACTATTAAGAACTTAATTATAAACCACAATATGTTTTATATCGTCAGAAATTCTGATACATACCATATATTTTCAAATATTTACAATTAAAGTATTTATTTAGGAAATAAGTATTTTAGTTACCCTAGTTAGCTCTGAGAACACACATTGTTGCAGCAAGAATTTCTTCCCACTAATCTGAGCGATGCTAATGACCCATTGGACTTGTCATGAACAACAATCAACTACAGCACCATCTATATCAGAAGATATTCAAAATATTCTTGATGTCATTCAAATTGTCAATACGAGAACAGAATACATAAGAGTTAGTTTAGTGATGTCAAAGGAATCATATTGACTGACCGAGCCCCATTGTAAATATCCGTGGCTTCCTGACCATAAAGGTACCGCCGCGGATAAGGGTAAGGAGGGTACCGTCGAGGGTAAGACACCGGATGTACCCCATATACAAGCCACACTAGCTATTAGTTCATATAAGCTGACAACTTATCCAAATAAACATTACTTCCTAATTATATATATATACATATATATATATATATATATATATATATATATATATATATATATATATATATATATATATATATATATATATTATGTAAATTATGATGCAGGATAGGATCACTATTAAGAACTTAATTATAAACCACAATATGTTTATATATATATCCTACTCACACTCATCCTAGCACAGTAATTTATTGTGCAACCCATACCCATCCTGTTACCAATAGTTTGTGCAACCCATGCTCATCCTGTTACCTTTAGTTTATTGTGAAACCCATACTCATCCTATGAATGGTAATTTATTATGCACCTCATACTCATCCTGTGAGTCATAGGACATTGTGGAACCCTTTCTCATCGTGTGAATCTTTGTTTACTTTGCTTTCCATACTCTGCTCTCCGATAGTTTCTTGTGCAACCCATACCCATGATGTGAGTGGTAGTTTATTGTGTACCCTATACTCATCCTGTGAGTATAGGGTACACAATGAGTTCATTTGAACTCCATACTCATCAAGAAGTGTATTTTACCAGCATTGTAATATAAATTAAGAATAAAGGCATAATCTTATTATGTACCCATAATAAAAATAAGAGCCATCACACTATAATTTTCATGACAAACGGCCTAGACTCCACTTCCGCCTTCGACAAGCTGCTGCCGGAGGTGGGTATAGTTTATTGTACACTCCCGCACCCCCAGTCCTGGGAAGAGGGGCATTCGAATGTGGACATATGAACCATTACCCCCAACCCTTCCCTCTTAATAATAATTGAAACACTACACTACACATTATATGTTCATTTAATATTTCAAGTATAAGACTCAAGATATATTTAGGATTTAACGATTTAACATTGTCTCAATCATACCTTTATTGCACTTTATCATCATTATTTACAGAAAGAAATTAACATAAAAATGTAGTTAATTTTAACATACAAAACCGAATTTGAACATTGTTAATTTTGATGCAGGATCACTATTACTAAGAACTTAATTATAAACCACAATATGTTGTATATCATCAGAAATTTGGAAACATAATATATATATATATATATATATATATATATATATATATATATATATATATATATATATATATATATATATATATATATATATATATAAATGGAAATTTAGCACATTTAAATAATGTTATTAAGCTTAAGAATAAATTACATAAAATTAACATAGTAAAATGACTGGGATACAGATGGATCAGTAATCACATTACAAGTCCAATTATTTCCTAACTGAAGTCTGTAACGCACTATCATGTCATATTTCATAATACAAATTAGGTAAGAGATATGCAATATCAACACAAAATCGTCAGCTACTATTTCCAAAACACATTTATTATATAGCATTAAACTGCTCTTTCACTTCGGGGGCGCTTACGCTGATATGGTTTTTTGGCAATTCCAAATGTTTTTGGGATTGAAAAAATTTTGTTTTTGTCATACATTTTAGTATTTTCATTATAAGGTTTTCTTGATATAAAGCACCATAAGTAATCTCTCTTTTCATCTTTAGTTTTTTGGTCCCAAACTTCCTTAGGAACCAGGTACTTATCTAAATTGGATGATATTATATAATTGCCTTCTCCGTGTAATGCTCTTCTCAGATCTAGCATTTGGAGCGTTGAAACATTGCAAATTTTTTCAATTAATTCTGGCAGTTTTTGGGGTTTCCAATCAATAGTCAGTTTCAGGATATGGTTTAGTGACTCACAATTGTTATTAGTCCATAACGTGTCCATTTTGGCTTTTGCGTGAGGTACACACACATAATTCCATAAATGGTCACTGCTTGATCGCAAGCGGGGATTTTTCTGGCGGGGGAGAAAGAAACAATTGCGCAGCGCGTTGCGCGGGCAGTTTGGGGCCTGTATAAATACGGGCGCACACTGGGGCTCTGCCTCACTCCGCCTGCCCTCGCCGCTGCCTTCGCAAAAAAAAAAATTTTTTTTTTCTCCTCCGGTTATTTCGTCCTATTACACTCGTTTCCCTCATTATATATTCTATTCTGAATTTTGTGCATTATATCTGACCTCCCATTCTTCATCGTATCGACAGTACATTAAGTTACATTTGGATGCTACCGAGAAGTTTAGCATGGCCTCGCGCACGGTGTCATGCAAAAAACTGGCCATTCGGCCTTCCTTTCGGCAAGCTCAAGCCAGTCAGTTAGCATGACGTCGGCCAGCTTCTGGTTGGCCAGCGCAGCCAGCATGCTGTTGGCCATAGGTCGCTAACGTTCTTTGGCCATCCGGCCTTCTGGGCTATTTTACTCTTCTTGTTCCTTCGCCATTGTTGTTTCCAACTACGTAATAGTATTCTATTTAATTTTACCTCATCTATCATTAGGTTAGGGGCCCCTTACCTCCAACCGCTATTCCTTCCACTGCGCTCTGCCCGCTTGGCGCTCAATGCCGGTTTCTTCTGTTCCCTTTATTCGCAGCCACGACAAGCCGGAACCCCCCCCCCCTTCACACCCTACTGCGGCGAGGAAGAGAACGCGAGCCGGATATTCCTCTGATCACCATCAACGCACGCAGCGGTGCCGGGATGCAGCCGCCCAGGGCCTACGTTAATACTATTATCTTCTCTTTATTTGCTGGGCTATATGGCAGTATTAATATTACTCCGTACCGTTACTGTCATTCCAGTATCATTTTATTAAAATATAAATTGTTATTATGGTTTGGTGTTGCTTTCTTAATTTCTTCCATTCTGCGGCACTTGCCGTCATCTGTTATTTACGATATTACATTGTATTCTTCATTGTACGATTATTTACGACATTGTATTCTTATTATTATCCTCATTACAGTTACTGAATGGCAGCTCCCTGCCGTCGATTTCACTTTGCTCCTGTTCTAAAGATGTTGCCGAAGTTCACGGCGTACTAGCTGCGGCTCGCAGACGCTCATTGACAACACAAGACTACACTCAGCGGCCACTCAAGGCAGACTCCTTGGCTTCTATCCAGCCAATCACCCGTCTGGAGGCAGAGATGGGATAGAGACCAAGGGTAATGTTCCCCGCTCACATTCTACATCCGATTAGGACACAAGCATGTTATAGATTTGGCTTTAAGAATTGGTTCTTATTCCATTTTATTGTTTATGTATATGTTGCTTAGTTGTTATACCCTTTCTTGGTATATGTATTGTTTATATTCAAGATTTATAGTGTTTCGTCTTACCCTGTTATAGTTGCTTTGTGCCTCCTTGCTGTTCTACCGGTTTTCTCCCACCTTTGCTCTTAGCAAAGGTACTTCCCCCTTCCGTTTGCTGGAAGATTCTTAGATTTGTTAGCCCCCCTTCATTGCTACAGTATAATTATTCGGATGCTCTTTATTCATCCAGGATTGTTAATTAAGGTTTCTCTTAATTCCTGCTGCCGGGCTCCCTCCCCCGTTTTTCGTCTCGGTATTGATTCAGCTAGGGTTTCCCTCTCGTCTGTGCTCTTGCCTGTCATGATAACACTGCACGCCGCTTCTGCCCACCCTTACTGCCTTATATCTTTCAGCCCGGGGGAGGTGAGCTACGCGACAAAAAATCGACGCTCCGACTGGACCAGGTATCGCTTACATGGTCAGGAATCAACACTCTTCGGATCCTACAAGCGCTCCTGTCACCAGGCGAGATTTCTCCAGGATCCTACGCGCTGCCCTCTCGGCGCTAGGCTTGACTTCAGATGACTACGCTCCGCACCCAGCTGTCTCGGGACGGGCTCGCCACATCAGAAATAATGGCAATCGGCAGGCGGAAGAGTAGTGCTCACATCCTACGTCAGACGGGACGTTGTTGCTCTGCTACATTGAGTGCCTCACGCGGCCAGCTGGCACTCGCCCTTCGGGGGGGGGGGTCCGGCCGCTGGCCTGCGGTGGGGGTGCAGCGCCGGTCCCCAAGTGTCCCGCTGTCCGCAGCTAATACTTTGCCCAGTCTAGGTGCTAGTAAGCCCTACTTGTAGTCACACCCCCTTCTCCTTATCCATTAGGTCTTTTACGGCCTCTTGGCCGGGTACATTACGTGTTATGTGGTCTCTCACTTATTAGTTATTCTTTGTGTCCTGCCTGTTATATCCTAGTGTTATATAATTACTACACATTTGCACTCGGCCTTAATTCTAGTACCAGTTAACCTTTAGGTTTCTGCAGAATTAGTTTCCATGTCACTATAGGCTAAGGTCTCATACTTACTACGGGTGTACCTTTTAAGTTAAATATAGTCCTTGGAATTGTTACTGTTAATTCTTACTTTATATATTTACTTTATATATTTTAATATAAACGTTATATAGTCCTTAAATTATATATTTTGAAACTCTATATATTTACATGTTCAATATTAAGTTTAATAATATCAACTTTGTTATAAGCCTATAATATAAACCGTGTTTAATATAAACTTTATATAATTACTTACTTTATATTTGAACTTTACACATTTACATGTTCTGCAGAATTTAATCTTCAATAAACTTTAACGCCCCATACTGCCAGTATCTTTCTCCCCCTGGTCAGAAAAGAAGATTTCAAACGACTATCAAAATAATCTTTGAACTTTGGGTATTTGTAAAAGTAAAATATGAGATTGTTGATTCCCCTTTCAAACTGATCCTCACAAACACTTCTAACTAACCCATTTGTACCAAATATTTTCTTTTGGATACGAATCCTATCGGTGTTCGTGCATCCTATATTATCCGTTAAATAGTGGCGAACATTTTCTTTCAGATGGTTACTACACAATAACAATGTTGCCTTCGGAAAACAACACATAAGTGCCTTTCTTAACGCGATTTCCTGATCACTACCAATCATTACATTCGAGTTGTTAATACAGTTATCGAGTTTGCCTCTTAGGTGGGAGAAAAATGATAAGTAAGTCTCGTATTCACCATCCCAGTGTAAATACATGGGCCCGAGGAATATAGGGTTGCTTGATTTTTCTTTTGTTACTACAGTAGTGTTCTTGTACACAAGTGTTGTTAAATAACAAGGGCCAAGATGAACTGTTAAGAGACTAAAATATTTTGGCACAGGCACTTGTCAAGAGTAGAATAGGCGTAGCTATATTTCCCCAAAACCTTGTATAAACAGTGTGTAGCCAATACTGACAGTTAAGGAGCATATCCGTCACTGCGATTGGCTACATTCTGTGCTAGCCACGCCCACCGACTATGTACTCAAGATGTTATTGTGTGGCTCTCTCGTGAATTGTTTCCGGCGCGAATAGTTGTGAATTTACATGAAAATGTACCAACAAAATCTTGTTACACAGCAGTAAACAGGAGCTTCAAAGCACCCAAATACATATACTATATTTTTGTCTTGTTTGCATACTAGATAAAATAACGCAATTATTACTGTAAAATAGAACTCTGACAGTATTGACTAAGAATAGAGTGGCCCTCCAATTTATCTTAAGTTCCGACTCAGCGACGAGCCATGAACAACAAGAGCCTTTGACCCAGTTTCCGCCAAGGTTATAAATTAACGGTCGTAATGTAAACCGAAAATATAAATGATACATACATTGATTTCAGTACTGTAATATACCAGTTATTGGAGAGTTGAGAAGCGGGACCAAGAAATGCAGAATCTCAATAACCGAAAGAACAATTAGGTTGTACTGAAATTAACGTGGTGATTTATATAGTCTGTAAACAAGTACTATATCTATAAAATATAAAACTTATTTTAATTATCCTGCACTTCAAGAGACCACAAGCATTCTTACTCTCATTTATTTTTGTAGCAGAAATGTTTTGTCTATATTTATTTTATGGAAATTAGTGGTGTTTGAGCAAGCTAATCAACGTCAAAAATGTTTACGTTGTTGTTCTTCATCTGTAGTACTGAGCTCTACACATATGGGTAGCTTTGCCGCAGGCTGTTTACTGCTCTGAGAAATAAACATAAATCATCATGCCTGGAGCCCGCGGTGCCCGGCGCCTTGCTGTGGGAAGTCAGAGATGTTTATGATTCTGGTCTAGGAATACCGTGGGATTTCACCAAAATGTGTTGTATACAATGAAATGATTATACATTGCTATGTTGTGAACATTGTATACAGTACCTCAAGATATAAATCCCAAACCACTTAACTAGCTACCAGATACCTAATTAATTCCCTACTCTCTGTAAATGTCTTCCTGGTGTGTGTGTGTGTGTGTGTGTGTGTGTGTGTGTGTGTGTGTGTGTGTGTGTGTGTGTGTGCGTGCGTGTGTGTGTGTGTGTGTGTGCGTGTGTGTGTGTGCGCGTGTGTGTGTGTGTGTGTGTGTGTGTGTGTGTGTGTGTGTGTGTGTGTGTGTGTGTGTGTGTGTGTGTGTGTGTGTGTGTGTGTGTGTGTGTATACACCCACATATGTGTTGTATGTGGATGCTGAAGTTCAGTCTCTTGTCTATGTATAGGTGAAGGAACTTTCCATAATCATTATTGCTAATGATTATGATCATTGTGTATCTGAAGTTGAATTTGGTTTCAGGATTTACTTTCGAACAAAAATAGTAGTTGGTCTTTTTTATGTTTGATATGAGTTTGTTAGTTTACATCCATGAGTGGACTTTTTAAATCTATTATTTTCATTATTATATAGTGCGTTTGGGTTGGGGTCTGAATAGAGGAAGGTAGCATCGTCAGCACTTATGTTTACACTTATTGGAAGTATCTAAGTATCAACTAAAGTATCTTCACACTTGACTTAAACTTTAGTAGCTATTTTCTGGACCATTCCTCAAGTTTCGGAGGTCAACGAAGATGGAATTCACATGAAATGGCTTATGTTACCATCACTAATAATGTTGTGTTTTCTGTCTAGCTTCAGACACGGTTATGTTACAATTGTGTCTTAAAGAGTTGCGCGCAATTAAGCATGATAGAAATCACTTACAATTAATGCAGGATGGTAGAAAATCACTTACAATTAATTCATCAAGTTTGGAGACTTGAATTGAAATTGAAATTGAAATAAGTTTATTGAGGTAAAATACACACAAATGGATGAGGTAGCTCAAGCTATTCTCACCCCGTTCAGTATATCGTGTTAATACATACATAGACACATACACTTGTACACATTTTAGTGTAACAAGCAAGGCAAATAGTTCTGTCTGATGGGTAGAGGCAACTGCACTTGCAGCTGCACCCGTGTGGCGGTGTAGGAAACCATCAATGTATATGATTTGAGAGAGAGAGAGAGAGAGAATGATCTGTGGACAGAGCATCAATATGGCGTAAGGTATTGGGCTTTGCCTCAAGATGAAGCATAATAAAGAACCCGAATATCAGGAGAAAAAATTACATTAAAAACTGTCCACATGATACATATATATAATCATGTTTTAAACATTTTAATTGTATTATTTGCATATATATATATATAATTAGGAAGTAATGTTTATCTGGGTAAGTTGTCAGCTTTTATGAACTAATAGCTAGTGCGGCTTGTATATGGGGTACATCCGGTCTCTTACCCTCGACTGCGGCGGTAACTTTATGGTCAGGAAGCCAAAAATATTTATAGTTCAAGTTCAAGTATGTTTATTGAGACAAGAAAAAAATACATCTCAAAGGGATAGAGTAACTTAGGCTATTTCTACCCCCTCTACTTCAAGTCCCTCAAGGGGCGCACAAATTCAGTAAGTACAAATAGACAATTAACATTACAAGAATCCCATTTAACATTGAAGGTTAATATAGTAAGTACAGCATACAATTGTTACACTCTTGGGGCAAAATTTTTGTAGCTCCTAAGTATACTGTTTATCATACCATTATCACACATACAAACAATTTGATGTGGTACATTACTTATTTCCTTATTTCTATAGTTATCAATAAGTTGACACTATAATACATAATGTTCTAAGGTGTGGGCGTGCGGCATACTACATAATTTACACTCCTTATCTTTTTCACTGACATCAACTCCGTATTGCCAGATATATTTGTATCCTAATCTTAATCTCATGTAAATTGAATCCTTCCAAGTTGACTTTCCTTTATCATAGGTGAAGGACGAGTTTGTATTTATTACTGAATAATTCTTAAGTGTGTTACTACTATCCACTATTGCCATTCTTTTTATCATTTCTTCATCTTCATTTCCTCTTATTAATGTTATATATACATGTACACATAATCATACATACATGTACAATAATACATACATGTTGATTGGCTTGTGTGCAGGCCTTCACACTCCCTGAGCGAGCCATCAAGTAACTATAAAAAGGCATATATCTTCACTTTCACTTCAGTTATATTTATACCAAAGTATTAACATGCAGCTTATATGTCTTTCTGATGACATAAAAAACTTCGTTTTTTATAATATATAGATTCAATTAACATTGATTTTCAAAAGGTCATAGTTCCCATCGAAAGGGAGAGCGTCGGCCAAGAAGCCTTGTTTAAAATATGAATATTTTTCCTCTCTAATAAGGTATAATCTCTGTGATGCATTAACACAAACTATTTTATATCTGCCTTTCTGATAACATATATAAATATAATCTTTATTTGTGAATATTTGTTAATTAAGCAATATATCTGAGAGCGTGTAGGGTTCGGTGTTCTATGAACGAAAAGGACTGGAGTAGTTTAAATAGCGAACGCATACCAACGAATAACGCTAGTATCTATATAACAAATTTATTGTCATGTGGAATTGATTTAACTTCCAGACACTTTTTTTTAATAAATATTAAATATTTTGTGGCTGTTTATGAAAAATATTATTATAAATACACATTCTACTTGTTAATATTACCAATTAAATTTGCGACAATTTGAGCCATGAAATACGACGACTGGATCACTGTGTACAGGAGGCTGTTATGGCAGCAAACACTCTCCAGGCGACCATATATCTTGGATAAGTCGCTCCACACAATTGTCGCTTGGACCGTCGACTTCCTATGGCGTCACCTCTCACATATTTACGTCTCATTTCGTTATGAAATTAGATTATTTCAGAGAAAAAATAGGTTTGATCATGTTCTACGTGTAGCACCAACATTATAGTAAGTAAATATACCATATTTCTTCATTACTTACGTAATGCTAATACGTTTTGGGTAGTTTTGGCCTGATTTGGGATGATTGGGGTAATTCTATGGACCCGTATCCTTCTGTTGTTTGCACCAGATGATTTGGTACCCACTCTATAAGCTGACTTAATGTCTCTTGCTTCGATTGAATAATTCAACTTAGTACGCAATTCCTGGATCACGATGGCAGTACAGTCTTCTCTGTCAGTTTCATGGGGAAAATCCTGTGATGAGATGATGACAGAATCAAGGAGCTTAAGTTGGTCTGATTCGTCTTGGGTTGCAGTTTGTTGCTGTTGTAGGGAGTTAAAGTGGTTCTCTAACTTTTGTAACATCTCTTCTTGCTTCTTAGAGGTTTCTGCTGGTTTAAAGTTAGTAACCGAGATCCGAAGAGAGCTTAATTCATGTTCGAGGTGGCCGACTCTGGCAGACAGATCTTGGTTAGCCTTGTGCATTGCCAAAGCATCACTCTGAAGCTTCATTATCAGGTCCGACTGCTCTCGGATTATAGACTTTTGGTCATCATGTATTTGAGTCAATAATCTGAGCCATGGATTATCAGCGGGACGCTTAAAGTCAGTACATGGGGAGGCAGCTCGTTTAAGTTGCTCCATATGGTTACATAACTGTTGTAAGGCTCGAGTCAGTGACGACGCTTCAATCAGCTGGGAAGGTTTGTTATTGTTGATGCAGGGAGGGTCGGTACTCCCCCCGGTAGCCCCTAAGGGGGAGACAGCCGCATTATTCCTGTTGCTAGCTTGGCTGGTTGGGTTCATCCTGATAGGTGTGCTATCATTCTTTACGGCCTTGCCGAGCTTAGAATTGTTTAGCATGGTAGCAGCAGAGATGTATACAGCAGATGGGGTAGACTTGTTGATATGGCAGCAGCAAACGTCAGGTTAGCTTCCTCCAGGGAGCAACACTAATGAGGTCGAGATGAGGTAGTAGGTTAGGTTTTGTCGAATATTTCGGTCACATTTAGGTCACTGGGTACTTAGCTGCCTTAGCTAACCTTAGCTGCTCCATATAGAGCAACAAGGTTACAAGTCTTGTGTTACTGGTAATAAACGTGTTCTCTTAAGGGTGACTTGTCCCTTTGGCCTTCCTCCTACCACTGTAATGGGCAGTAAACAGTTCCATATATTGGCCATATTGACATAACTTATGGGCACATAATGGGCAGCCTTACTCCTTATCCGAATTGCACTCTCCTCTTTACAGTCGTGTATCTTTTTTGTAGAATTCCTGATTTTTAGGACAGGTAAATTCAGGCAAGTTCATTCATCTTGCTAACCCAACTGTTCCATGATAGAATTCTTGATAATAATAATAATAATAATAATAATAATAATAATAATAATAATAATTTTTATTTAGGTAAGGTACATACATAAAGAGATTTTACAAAGTTTGTTGGCTTTATAGATAGAGCTAGTACATACAATGCCTAAAGGCACTATTACGCAAAGCGTTTCGGGCAGGAAAAACATTAATGACTAAAGCTTAAAACTAATGGGTAAAAAGAATAAGATGTGTTGAGTACAAATAAAAATAGAGGTAAAAGAGGGGGGAACATTGTTGAAAAAGCAGCACAAATACAATTACAAATTATTACAGAAAATTACATTCAAACAGCGTTGATTTGAAAAACAAAAAAAAAAACAAAAAAACATACATGGGTTGACAACAGAGGGGTAAGGTGGGTTACAGGGAATTTATTAGGTATAGCTTCGTTTTTAACTTAAACTGGTTGAGAGAGGTACAGTCTTTAACATGGTTGGGAAGGTCATTCCACATTCTGGGCCCCTTGATTTGTAGAGCATTTCTGGTTTGATTAAGTCGTACTCTAGGAATATCAAAACTGTATTTATTTCTGGTGTGGTGCTCATGGGTTCTGTTACAACCTTCTATGAAGCTTTTGAGATCAGGATTGGCATTATAGTTTAGCGTTTTATATATGTATAGTACACATGAGAGAATGTGCAGTGACTTAATGTCTAACATATTCAGAGATTTGAGTAGGGTGATGAATCCGATATTCTTGATATCGCTCACCTTATGTGCTTTTGTTCTAATATTAGCATCCTCAGTTATATTTAGCGCCTTTTGAATATTCAGCAACAGTATTTATTGGTAACGCACCATTCTGTATATAGTTTTCCCTGATTGGTACTTTCTTTTACCTTAATTTACCTGGAGGATACTATCTTGCAAGTCGCCTAAACGAGGACAAGAAGCCAATGGCTTGTCAAAGATCTTCCCATTTGTCCTGGTGATTTTATTGAGCTGAATTTTAATATTCATAAGTGTTTTGGCACTATTATTATTATTATTATTATTATTATTATTATTATTATTATTTACAGCTTCAGTGGGTAGGTGATTCACAGGTTTATAACCATGTGGGTGAAAAAGCATTTACTGATCTCAGTCCTACATTGTGGCATGTTGAGCTTGAAACCGTTGCTCCTTGTTTGTGTTACATCTGACCTTTTTAAGCAACTGTCAGAATCAATATCATCCAAATTGTTCAGCATTTCAAAAGTTTTGATGTGATCAGCCCTATCATGTCTGGTTTGTGGTGTTGTTAAGGTTAAGGTTAATGGTTAAGGACCTGTAGTCCTTAACCATTCATGGTATGAGACTCAACTTAGTTCTGGGATGATTTTTGTTGTCCTGTGTTGAACTTTTTCCAGAGCAGCTACGTCTTTCCGAAGGTGAGGTCTTTATGCTTGGATACCATGTGGAGGTGCACCAGAGATTTATATATTTAAATAAATATCTTCTTTTTTCTTTGAAGTCAAATATTCACTTTATTATTCCTAGGGTTTGGTTAGCCTTTTTCACTGCAGCTCCCACTTGTGCAACCTTCAGTGAATGATGGAATCTGAATCCGAGGTCCTTTTCATCTTCAATTTTCTGCAAGATGTTTGTTAATTTGGTAGTTGTGGTTAGGATTACTATGTCCAAATACAATGTCTTGCATTTTTCGATACTAAAAAGCATTTGCCAGTATTCGTACTATTTGTGGAGTTCATGTAGATCTCTGTGAAAGGCCCTCTTCAATGTCCAACCCCCCCTCCCTGTCCAGCTCGTTGCTGCTGTGAGGGGGCTTGGTGGGCGGCTGCCGGAGTGTGATGCTCCTTGGGGCGGTCCCCTGTCCTTTTGTGGCCTTGTGCTCCTGCTGCTGTCCTCACAAATTTTGCAGGACGCCTTTTCCTTTTGTTTCATTCCCCCCCCCCCCCCGCCCCTCTTCTCCTTTCTCGTTGTCATTTCCTGCTGACTTTGTGCCTGTTTTGATCATTCTTTTGGCCTTCTTTTGTTTTGACGCCCGGGTGTTTGAGGAGGCGTACTGTACTCTTGCACCCGTAGAACTGTAGTACCCAACGTCTTGAGGGAGGGGAACCTTTTATTGTCAATCCCCCTTTCATCACTGAACCTGATCTCGACGGACTGACGGTTCTTAAGGTGGCGTTTGTGGGGCGTATACTCACGACGCACCCCTAGGGGGCCCCGGCATGATCGGCGATAGCTTCTTGTTGGGTGTCCTGCCTCTAATTGTGGCTCCATGGTGGGTGATGGGGCACATTCGTGAATGAAAGTGTTTCTTTTCGTATTTATGTCTATGAATGTTCCTCTTGTACCCTCTCAGGCTCGTGGGGTGGGCGACCAAGCCGCCGAGTCAGACTGTATTGGAAGACTGGGCTCTGTAGCCCCCGCTGCATTGGGCCCCGACCTTGCTCCTCCTTTGACTTTCCTGACTACTGCCCTCGGCTCCCCTTCCTACTCTGTGAGCCACAAGCCCCCAGTGGTGACCACCTCGTCCCCTAGCATGGCCCAGTCTCATTGTGACTACTGCGCCTTTTAACCCCTCTCTCTGGGGGTTCTCAACGCCGTCCGCGCCACGGCCGCACTCGCTCGATTCCTTCCTGTACTGATGCGTATTTGTGGGCCAAATACTTTAATTTCCTCCCTCTTGATTCTATGCCTCCTGACGATTTCTCTCGCCATAGGCATCTTGTTGATTCCGTAGATGCCTCTGTTACCTTCAACCCCCACTCGTCTCAGTACACGTGTTGTTGCTGCTGCTCCTCAGGATGCAGCCTCCCGCTTGGCTGCCTTACCATGCCGTGGCGAGACCCCTGTTTGGGTCTCAAAGAACGCTCAGTTGAATGCCAGTGTTGGCACTATTCTCCTCCCACCCCATGTTGCAACCAGTGTTTGGAATTTGCAGGACTGTCACGATGATATTCGGCATATCCTCCAAGCCCAGGGCCATTCTGTCCTCCAGGTAGACACGTTTATTTGTCCCCCTCGTGGTCGTCGCCGTCAGCCCCTTCGGGTTGTGAAGATTACCTCTGATGGTAGAACCCTTCTGCCCTCTGTCATTCTTGCTGGTGCCAGATGCTCTGTCCAGGAGTACATTCCCTCTCCTCGGCTCTGTAATAGGTGCTGGAGGTTTGGGCATGGTGTCCTCCGCTGCTCCAGTACTGTTTCTTTCTGTCCTATGTGTGGGGGCGAAGGTCACTCAGAGAAGTCGGAGTGCACTTCTCCCCAGGATCGCTGCCTCAATTGCGGTAAGGAACACCCTACCTTCTCCCGTGCATGTATACATTACAAGCTTCCGGCAGCCATCCTCAACTTGAAGCACCGGGAGCGTTTGTTTTTTCCTGAGGCGAGGCGCCAAGTTCGCCATCTCCCACCTTATGCTAACGTCTCTTATGCTCGCGTGTTGCGCTTGTAACGGTTCTATTGTTACGTAAAGTATGGTGACAAATAAACACAGACACTAAGATACTATATATATATATATATTTGGTCGAATATACAGAAGTACACAGGTGATACTTTGGTGTGAGTTGAGCGCACTGAGCGTCGGTACAGTATCTCGCAAGTGTCTGCTCTAGACCACACTTGAAAGTAGACTCTGGGTAATGTTTGCTATTCTGCTGTTTATATGCCCGGGCAACGCCTCACCTCATTCATCTCCAAAGGTTGACAGGAATATTAACAAAGCATTTGGAGCGAGTATATTATTGGGATAATCTACTCGCTACATGCTCTTCCTCTCCCCGTCCTTTCCACCTTCCTCAGACTCACAATTGTTTCCAGCCCTTGGACCCTGACACGCCCACCACCCATCCTCTGTTCTTTTGAGTTCTATCCTGAAGGGTCTTCCCCCTCCTGGTTCTCTATCTGGGGTTCCCCCCTCTTTCTGCCTGGTCTGTCATGTCTCCTGTGTCTTCTTCCTCGTCTCCCTCCGATCCTCCTTCTCCTCCGTCTTTTGGCTCTCCACGCCACCTGTCAGTATGGGCTGATGTCCATTGCTCTCCCAACGGCCATCGTGTATGCTCTCGTTCTGCTTCTCCTGTTGAGATGCTAGAATCCGTTGCCCAGTACGTAGTTCCTGGGACGCCTGTCTCTTTGAGTCAGAAGTATAAGCCTGGCTCCTCTCCTTCCTCTTCTCGTCGGTGTCTATTCTTCAATGGAACGTTTGTGGTTATTACGCCAATTTCCTTGAACTCCAACTTCTGATTTCGCAGTTTTCGCCCTTTTGTGTCCGTCTCCAGGAGCCGATGCTTGATGCTCATCCTGGTCACTTTCGTGGCTATTCCTTTCTCTCCTCCCCCCCCTCAGCTGTTGCTGGGGCTCCTAACTCTTCTGCTCTCTTTATTTGCTCTGATGTTCCCTTTGTCCCCTTACTTTTTCCTTCGCTTCTCCATTGTTTTGCTTCTCGTATCTTTGTGAGGAAATGGTACACCGTTTGTTCCATTTATCTCCCCCCGAGTGTCCCGTTTTTTCTTCCCGATCTGAAACACCTACTGGACTCCTTGCCGGAGCCTGTGCTCCTGCTAGGTAATTTCAATTGTCGTCATTCCCTTTGGGGTGATGTGCTGGCGAACACCCGGGGTCGCCTTCTTGAGCCGTTCATCCTCTCTTCTTCCCTTCTCTTCTGAATTCTGGTGAGCCCACGCATTTGGACTCTCGGACTCGCACACTTTCCTGTCTTGAACTTTCTCTTTGCTCGTCTTCTCTTTACTTAGATTTCATGTGGCAGGTTCTTGATGACCTCCATGGCAGTGACCATTTCCCCATCCTTGTTGCCTTTTTCTCTTTTCACCCTCCCCTCTCCTTCCCTAGGTGGCAGTTTGCTAAGGCAGACTGGAACCTATTTACCCTCAGTGCTGCTCTCTCTGACCTCTCCCTCACTCTCTCCTCCTTTTTCATGACACCTTCTTCGACGCTGCCCTCCGCTCTATTCCTCGCTCTTCCTTTTGGGAACCACGGAAGTGCGTTCCCTGGTGGAATGCAGACTGTGCTCGGGCTGTCCGCTGTAAGCGTGCAGCCTGGAAGAGACACCGCCACCGGCAAACAGCCAATTCTTTTCTTTTATTTCGGAAGGCGAGTGTGGTGGCCCGTAGGGCCATTCGTACGGCTAAACATGCATGTTTGGGCGTCTTATGTCTCCACCATTACGTCCAACACTCCTCTGCCACAGATCTGGAAGCGTATCCGCAAGATTTTTTTTAATTTTTGTTTTTCTGCCACAGATGTGGCCACACATTTACAATGCTAAGCAGCATATATATATTTTCTTCTGTCCTCCATGGACAGGGTTAGAGATGTGTTAAACATATAGTTCTGGGGTTTATTGAACAATCAACCACAGAAGGTGATTCGGTACTTTTAAAATGCTAAGCTAACCTACATACGTAAATACATACACAGATTTACGTATGCCCTACATAAAGTCTTCGATGTGTCTTTTACATAGTCATTAATGTGCATTTACAAAGGTGAAATGTAATTCTGATCAGCTTCCATATATACTTTATACACATACATATAAAAACATACACACACACACACATATACGTACATATTGTCACGGGGGTAGGCTGGGGCTCTGCTAGCAATCGGCTGCTAGGGGCTCAGAAGGCAGAATACTCAGCCCTTCCGACTCCCGGAGAGGACCAGCAATACCCACCACCGCAGGTCTTTGCTCCCTACACTAAAGGGGGGTGCCACTGATTCACCCTGGGAGCCCTTCAGTCAACCACGGGGAAACTGCTGTTAACAGTTCCGGCCTAGACCCGTGGAGAAGTGAAGGAAGACTCAGGCTTTCCTTATAACAATAACTTCCCTGAGTCCTGCCTGCCAGACAAAAAGGTTGCAGGAACTCCTTTCCCGCCTGCCTTCCCTATCTTCTTCTTAACAAGGTCGCCAGCTGGGTTAGTATATCTGCACCTCAGCGATGCAGTTCAGTGGGTGTATTCTATACTGTTTGTTGCCAGTGTGTCACTACTCCCTCGATCTGCCACCGGACTGTCAGCCCAGGGTACTCTACCATAAAAATCTGTGTGGCTTTACCTCTCTCCAGCCACTACGTTACCTGTTGCCACCAGTCAGGCTCTGATACTAGTTGGATGGCTTAGGGTACACTTTTATATAAGTCTGTGCTGCTTTACCACTCTCCAGGCAACAAGAACTTCTATAGAGAACGCAATGTTCCCTAGGTGGTACTATGATAACCCTCGTGTATGCTCATAGAGAAATATTATAATGGAGGCACACTTAAACACAATGATAAAATGTGTGAATTTACTGACACAAATTACATGATCACACATACAATCACAAGCAATACATGAAAATGAAAATAAGGATAATAAATCTGGAGATCATCAGCAACTCTTCTTTCACGACCTCCAACCACTCCTTCAACTGGGCAGATTAGACAGGAGTCACACTCTCTCACAGAAGGGCCTCTTCACCACGTCGGCACCTCTTCTTCAACTGTCCTGCCGTCTACACACACTGTCCTCTCCAACAGTCCTGGACACAAGCTGCCCTGCAGCCTATCCTACTACTAAAGTATTAATGCTATACTGCAATATACATATGCAAATATCGTGGCCTATCTAGCCTACTCAAACAAGGGGTAATGGGAGGGAAAATTGATCTACCTTACATTCCTGGCTCACGACGCCTGTCCCTCGATGGTGTGAGGTTCCCACACTTCCTGAGTCGGTCCTTGACGATCCAAGAACGTTCCACAAGTCCTCAGGTGTCGTGAAGCCTTCGCATCATCGCCGATCCAATCCCAGAGATTCAGCTATCCCAATCCTGGTTCACCAGTGGGCACTGAGCTAGTCACTATATGCACACACTCGTCCCTTCCACAAAGCGTTGCTCCTTGCCCTAGGAACGGTGTCGTCCCTCCAAAATCGTCAGTGAACGTGACCCGGTCACAGCTAAGCCTGCCCGCCACACCTTTCCAGACCCTCAGCGTTGATCGGCGCCGCCCAGCGTCGTCGCCGGCCAATTTTCCAAGTTTGGCACTCCTCCGCTCAATGAACTTGGCTTCTTTTTTGCTTCCCAGAAGTGCAGGGTCTCCAATAATGATGGTGGGCTGTGATGGCTAGTTTAATCCACTGAATAAGGCTTGTAGAGCCTCAAATCCTCGAGAGCTGACCGAGGCACGTCCTCTCACCTCCACAGTCAGGTCAACTCTGACGGCGCCGCCCGGGGCACTCGGTGACATCAAGGTGGGCTCTGATTGGTCGCCCGTGACCCACGCCACCCAATCCGCACACGGCTAGCATTTTCTACAAAACGGCGGATCTGCAGGTAGGGGGGTACTCTTTCATTTATATCAGGGCGCCACCTTCCCCTTTACCTACAAACTTATAATGTAAATTTCTCCCTTATCTGGTGGCCGGTCTGGTCGCCATATATACCAACTGACTCCCTGTACCTCAGAGAATCAGTAGGGAGAGCTGATATGACTCTTAAAGCAGGCAAACAAAAGAAATAGGAGAGGGCACCGTAACAATATACATATATATACATACATACACACACACACACATATATATATGTCGTACCTAGTAGCCAGAACTCACTTCTATGCCTACTATTCAAGGCCCGATTTGCCTAATAAGCCAAGTTTTCATGAATTAATTGTTTTTCGTCTACCTAACCTAACCTAACATTTTCGGCTACCTAACCTAACCTATAAAGATAGGTTAGGTTAGGTTAGGTAGGGTTGGTTAGGTTCGGTCATATATCTACGTTAATTTTAACTCCAATAAAAAAAAATTGACCTCATTCGTAATGTAATGGGTAGCTTTATCATTTCATAAGAAAAAAGTTAGAGAAAATGTATTAATTCAGGAAAACTTGGCTTATTAGGCAAATCGGGCCTTAGACAGTAGGCCGAGAAGTGCGTTCTGGCTATTAGGTACGACATATACATACATATATACACACACATGCATTCACATACATTTGTCTCTTTTTACTTTGACAGGGTGAGATAGCTGATAGAGAAACTAGTGTGCAATTAAGCACTTAATCACTGAGGGTGATTAAGGTGCTTTTACAAGCTCAGGTTATATAGTTACATCACATACATTGTATAATTGATACATTACATGGTCAATCTTGGGTACAAGTCCAATATATAAAAATTGTCAGTTCTCATATAGTAATTACACAGTTCAGCATACCTTAGCCCAGGAGGACGAAAGTTAGTCAATATGGGACATTCTACAATATAATGTTCAAGAGAGTGCATGTTTTCGCTTTCACAAAGTTGACACATTGTGTACTCGACATTTGTGTTTTGAGAAAGCTGCCAGATACGTCTATATTCCAGGCGTATTCTGCCCACTATAACATCACATTGCCGGGTTCTTGTTCTATTAGTCCCATATGTGAATGTCTTCTCACGATATCTATCATAATATTTAATGCTGCAACTTTCAGGTCTTTGTGAATTTGTTACGTCGGTGAGATCTTCATTAGATATTTAAGTATTCTAGATAGCGGTTAAGTTCGTTCCCGATGTCTCACCAGTCCTTCACCTCCGTGGTACTCTTGTGGCGGACCCGTTGCAGGTCGCTTTGGAACTGGGTTCCCACTTTTCTTCTGTTAGCTCTGGTTTTCAAATTCTCCAATCTTTCCTTCTTCGTAAACCTGACCTTGAATCTCGTCCTTTAGATTTCTGAACTCATCTTCGACTTCCCTATAACGATCCCTTCTCTCTCTCTCAACTTCATTCTGCCCTGGCTCTCTGCGGTTCTACAGCGGCGGGCTCCAATGGCATTCATTATGAGATGCTTCGCCATCTCCCTCCGTGTACGTCTCAGTATTTACTGAGTCTGTATAATCGGATCTGGGAGTCGTCGTCAGTCCCTGAGGACTGGCTCGATGCCGTTGTCCTCCCTGTTTGCAAACCAGGGTCACTGGGAACATCCCCTAAGGACTTTGGCCCTATTGCCCTCACAAATTGTGTCTGCAAACTCTTTGAACGTATGGTTAACGTTCGTCTGATGTGGTTCTTAGGACACCATCACCACCTCTCCCCTTCTCAATTTGGTTTCCGCAAGTGCCGCAGCACTACAGATGTCCTGGTGAACTTGGAGGTCTATATTTGTACTGCTTTTGTTGCGAAGACCTCCGTTGCCGACCTTTTTGACCTGGAAAAGGCTTACGACACCACTTGGTGATATCATATTCTATCCTAGCTTCATTCTTTGGCCTTCGTGGTCATCTCTCTCTCTTTCTCCACAGCTTCCTCTCTCGTCGTTCCTTTAGGGTGAGGCTTGGTACCGCTCTCTCTCTCTCTCTTTTCAGCAATACGAAGGTGTGCCCCAGGGTAGTGTTCTGAGCACTACTCTTTTTCTGGTTGCCCTCAATGATCTTCTTTCCTCTCTTCTTTCAGGCGTCTTCTCCGCTCTTTATGTCGACGATCTTACCCTTTGCTGTCAGGGTGATGATTCGCCTCTCCTTCAACGCCGGCTTTAACTTGCGATTGATGCCGTGTCGTCTTGGGCCACCGATCATGGCTTCAGGTTCTCTACATCTGAGACTTGTGCTATGACTTTTTCTCGGAAGCGTGTCATTCTTTGTCCTTCTTTGTCGCTTTATGGTCACCTCATTGTGTATAAGGATTCTGCTATGCTTTTGGGGTTGATCTTTGACACTCATTTGTCTTGGTCGCCCCATATCTCTTACCTCTGTGTTGAATGCTCTAAGGCCCTTACCCTCTTTCGGGTATTGTCCCATACTTCTTGGGGAGCAGATAGGCACACTCTACTCAATTTACATTTCTCTCTCGTCCTGTCTAAGCTTGTTTATGGTTGCCCTGCTTACTCGTTTGCTTCTCCTTCCACTCTTCGCTGTCTTGATGCTTTGCCCCATACTGGGTTGCACCTCAGTTCTGGTGCCTTTCGTTCGACTCCCGTCCTTAGTTTGTATGTTGACACTGGCTTCCTGTCTCTTCAGGACCGCCGTGATCGGTACTGTCTTCGCTATCTTGCGCGGTCCTTACAACATCCTTCCTCTCGCCTCTGTCGTGCTTTAACTTTTACCCCTCCTGCGGTTCCTGTTCCTCTTCACCACCTCCCTCTTTCTGTCTGGTTATCTCGCTTACAGGATTCTCTTTCCGTTCGTGTTTCTAATGTTTCTCCTCATGTTGTTCCTTCTTTCCCCCCGTGGAGAGTCCCCCTTCCGCGGTTTTGTACATCCTTGACCCGCATCACTAAAGTTTTTACCCCTCCTACAGTTCTAAAACGCCTTTTCCTTGAGCACTTTTCTTCTCACTCCCACTCCGTTTCTGTCTTCACCGATGGGTCTAAGTCTGCGGACGGTGTTGGCTACTCTGTTGTTTTTCCTGATCGCAGTTATATGTGTCGCTTACCTCCGGAGACTAGCATCTTTACAGCAGAGCTTTATGCTATTCTCAATGCTCTTCGTCTTCTGCTTTCTCGTTGTCAGTCTTCCTTTGTAGTTGTTGTTGACTCTCGTAGTGCCCTCATGGCTCTCGGGTCCTTTAATCCGGTTCATCCAGTAGTTGTCGAGATCCAGCATTGGCTGTTTCTTGTTCACAGTAAATTTAAGTCGGTTGAGTTTTGTTGGGTTCCCAGCCATATTGGTGCGTCTCTAAATGAGCGTTCGGATGCTGCTGCCAAGGAAGCTGTCCGCTCTTGCCCCATCTCTCGTAAAAGTATTCCATATTCCGACTTTTACCCGGTTATCCATTCCTTCATCCTTACCCATTGGCACACTTCTTGGTCGTCTGTTACTGGTAACAAACTACGTACTCTTAAATGTTGTGTTTCCTCGTGGCCGTCCTCCTACCACCGTAACCGGCGATGGGAAACAGCTCTGGCGAGGTTGCGCATTGGCCATACTCGCTTCACTCATGGTCACTTGATGGAGCGCCGCCCTGCTCCTTATTGTCCTAATTGCATTGTCCCTCTTACTGTCGTGCATGTCCTTCTTGAATGTCCTGACTTCCAGGACGAGCGTGTGTCTTGCTTTCCGACTGCCCCTCACGGTCACCTGTCCCTCAATAGAATTCTTGGTGACTCGAATACTTTTGATATCGTTCGCCTTATGCGTTTTTGTTCTCGTATTGGCATCCTTGGTGATATTTAGCGCCCTCTGATTATTCCGCACATTTGATGGTGATATTTAGCGCCCTCTAATTATTCCGCACATTTGATGGTGATATTTAGCGCCTGTCATGTTCACAGAAAATGGTACCATCCGTTTTCTATGTGCGGCGGCTGGGACGCCAGAGGAAGAAGGTAAACACGAGAGCGTACAGGACGCCCGCCAAGCTTGGTAGCTACTAGTCATGTAATCATATTAAGTATTAAAGTCAGTAACCAAGTCATGACTTTACATCAACCCTACAGCCAAGACTTCCTCAGTAACACACAAACACCACATTGGCGACGAGGATGAACTGTGAACGCAGGTATTTGTTCAGTTTCAAACACAAGGGAGAAGCATGCTGCCTGGAGGAGGAAGAGAAGCTGTGAGCGCCATACCCGATGCTGTATGCTAACCGATGCTGTGTGCTAACCAATGCTGTGTGCTAAACGATGCTGTGTGCTACCCAAGCTGTGTGCTACCCAAGCTGTGTTGAAGAAACTGTACTGAAGAATCTGCCGACGTTGTGTACGAAACGACGCTTTGATGTGTACAAAACCTGATGTTTTGGTTACGAAACGACGCTTCGTGTTACAAAATTCATCACGCTGTACCAACTGCTGCACCAACTGCTGTACCAACTGCTGCACCAACTGCTGTACCAACTGCTGCTATACCAACTGCTGCTGTACCAACTGCTGTGCTGCTGCTGTGAGTAGGAACAACAAATGTACACAAGGGCTAGGTAAGAAGTCAGTTGCTGCTATATTGTGCACTGTTGTGAACTTTTGCATTAAAATGCTTGTGTGCTTTGCAAAATTAAAGTAATTACAGTGAATTCTTGACTAACATATACAGTGCAGTAAGTGTTTAATATTCTGAGGAACATTTAAGTGATAAGTTACATTTATTCAGTAAAAATGGCAAATATACCTCAGTTTCCTGCATTTGATCCTGACTGTGACCAGACAAACCTGTCACAGAGGTGGGTCAAATGGCTTAAAAGGTTTGAAAATTTGTTGATAGTTTCTGACATCAAAAGTGCTGAAAGAAAGCGTGCCTTTCTACTTCATTATGCAGGTGATAGAGTTTGTGACATCTTTGACACACTGAAAGACACTGGTGGTGCCAAAGATTATGACACTGCCAAAGCCAAACTAACAGAGCATTTCAAACCAAGGCAAAATACTGCTATGGAAATTATGCATTTCAGGAGAGCAAAACAACTCTCTAATGAAACTGTGGATCAATACCACACACGTCTGCAGGGTTTAGCAGCCCATTGTGAGTTTGCTGATGTTGACAAAGAAATCAAACAGCAAATAATTGAAACATGCACATCTACACGTCTCCGTCGAAGAGCTCTAGAACTTGTTGATGATGAAAGTTCTCTTACCAAGATACTGGATATGGCTCGTCGAATGGAAGATGCTGCACGTGATGCTCGTGTCATGGAGTGCAGTGCTAATAACGGTTCTGCCACTGTTACTAACAGTGATGAGGTATGTAAAGTTCAGGGAGGACATCGTAATCCAGGAAGACATGCCAAACCTAACAGTAAATTTAGCCGAGAACCACGTCACAACTGGGGTCAAGGAACAAGGCTCAAGCAGTCACAACGACCCACATCAGAGGGTGTCAACAATAAATGTTACAATTGTGGAGGAGACTACCCACACCAAGATAATGTTTGTCCTGCTCAAGGTAAGAAGTGCTATGAGTGTGGAAAACTAGGTCATTTTGGTGCTAGGTGTCGTTCTGCACTTAAGAAACCACAGTCAATGAATAAAAGCACTGTACGAGGATCAGGTCATAGGGGTCGAGGTGGTAAACACAATATTGCACCTCATATCCAGAATGTTAATAATATACAAGACAACATTTCATTACAACCAGTCTCAGATGACAGTGAATGTGATTATACTTATGGAGTACAAGCAATCACAGAATGGAATGATCTTCCAAACAACCCAGAGACGTGTATACATTGCTGGTATTTGTCTCAAAGTTCTCATTGACACTGGATCAAACATTGACACCATGGCTGAGTGCCACTATGAAAAATTTAGAAAACAGTTCCCAAAGCTAGAAAAATACAATGGTAAAGCCACTGCCTATGCTTCGAAGTTAGCCTTGCCAGTGATTGGAACTTTCACTGCAGAGATTAAGTCAAAGAATGCAATGCTCATTACTACATTCCATGTTGTTAGGAATGCAAAGGAGTCTTTACTCAGTTACAAGACTTCAACCAAATTGGGGCTACTTCAGCTTTCTAATGCTGTAGCAGTGGAATCTGCAAACAATGTTGATGGTATTGTTGCTGAATTTTCTGATCGATTTAAATCCATAGGTTGTTATACTGATAGCAAAGTACATCTGCATATCAACCCAGATGTAATTCCAGTTGCCCAACCACATCGCCGACAACTATTTCATACTCGCAAGAAAGTCGATGCTGAACTGGATAGGCTGATAGAACTAGATATCATTGAACCAGTAACAGGCCTGTGGTGTTTGTGTGTTACTGAGGAAGTCTTGGCTGTAGGGTTGATGTAAAGTCATGACTTGGTTACTGACTTTAATACTTAATATGATTACATGACTAGTAGCTACCAAGCTTGGCAGGCGTCCTGTACGCTCTATTGTTTTTCTCCAATCTCTCTCTGGCGTCCCAACCGCCGCACATAGAAAACGGATGGTACCATTTTCTGTGAACATGACATCCCTCCTTTTCTTTAAAAAGAATGAATACAGGATGTCTACCATGCTTGTAGCACAAAGCAAAGTTATTGACACAAAGTAAGTTATTACCATATCAAGAGATACTGCATACATTTAACATTAATTAAGCACACAAAGAATTTAAACAACTTAATCTTTTCCACAAAGGATTTCAATGTTAAAAATACATATGCAATGTTAAACAAACATGAAAGAAACTGTAATACAAAGTTACAAAATATTGAATGAGATATCTGCATTATTCAAACAATATTAAATTTAGTTCAGCATGACAAGTAAATATTTTGCATTACATAGGAACACAATTAATCATCAAATCGTGTAGGGCGTTTAACATGACGTTTAGGACGAGAGTCCTTAAATGCAATAACATCCCTTGATGAATTGTTTGTCGGGTTGTAACTATTTTTTTCTTTTTCTTTTGCACGACTTTGCACTTCATCATTTTCTACACTAGTTGGAATCACTTTGAAATAAGCCATATTACGTGTTATACTATGATCTCTATTACTAGCTGTTACCATAGTTCCTTTTACACTAATCACTTTATATGGTTTTGTATCATACGGCATATCTAACTTTCCCTCTTTTTTCTTTTTAACGAGAACAGTGTCACCAACCTTTATGAACTGTTCCTTTGCACGTTGATCATGAGCAATTTTCATTTTGCCCTTGGCTAGTGCATCCTTCTGAGCGAGACGTTTATCCGTTACCTCGGCTGGCATGACGGGTAGTGCGATTCTCATAGGACGTCCAAATAAAAGTTCGCCAGGCGACTTGCCCAGTGTTCCATGTGGTGTTGCACGGTAGTTCCTGAGAAAAGCATACATAGCTTGTTTCCAGGATCGTCCTTCGGCATGAGCACAGCGTACCGCTTTCATGAGAGGTTGCATGAATCTCTCAACTTCTCCATTTGCTTGAGGATGTAGTGGCATCACACGGCGGTGTTTGAATCCAATATGCTCAGAAAAGTTGACGAAGTCTTGTCCATTGAATGGCGGTCCATTGTCTGTCTTGACAACTTCAGGAATGCCAAAGTTTGAAAAGATCTTGTCGAGTTTCGGGATGACGGCCTTTGCAGATGTGGAATTGATGATTTCTACTTCTGGATAACGTGAGTGGTCATCAATGACTACCATCAAGTACTCTCCAGTCGGTAGTGGTCCGCAGAAGTCCATCGATACTTCCGTCCATGGTGCAGCAGGTAGTGGTGAAGGTTGTAGAGGTGTTGGTCTTGAAGTATCCACTGCAGCTTGGCAAGGGACACAGGCATCATGCATATCCTTTGCTTGACGATCAATGCCAGGAAACCACACCTTTTCTCGTAGCAGCTGTTTCGTCCTAACAAGACCTTGGTGTCCTTGATGTGCAAGCTTCAGAGCACGTTGCTGGAGAACAGCTGGAATCACGATACGAGTACCTCGCAGCACAGTGTCGCGTTGTTGCGTAACACTTAATTCTGTCTGGATGCGTTCAAGTGCTTTGAATGCATCTTGGTCAACTCCTGAGGGTGGGATGCGTGGAAACTTTTTCTTAGTCAATGCATCCACTGTTGCTTGCAGAGTTGGGTCCTCCAGGGTTGCAGTACGGATTTCATCAAGAGTGAGAGCCTTAGGGACTGCATCACAGGTTACAGAGTGTACATATTCCTCGGCAACTTGCTGATGCTTGGTGATGGTGAAACTGTTTGCAGGATGTCGACTGATGTAATCAGCGGGATTGCCTGCACCCGGCTTGTATTTCACCGTAAAGTTGTATGGTTGCAGACGAAGAGCCCATCTCTCAATGCGAGCTGGTGGTTTGGACTTTGGATTATTGAAGATGGTCTCCAACGGTTTGTGGTCAGTGACTATCGTGGTGAAGGGTGCACCAAGCAGATACACATTGAAGTGTTCACAGCCCCATACAAGAGCAAGAGCTTCCTTCTCTGTCTGCCTGTATCGTTGCTCAACATCTGTGAGAGAACGGCTGGCGTAGGCAATTACTACTCTGGAATCTGGTTGACCAGGTTTGTGTTGGGCTAACACAGCACCTAAACCAACAGGACTAGCATCCACCGTTAACTCAGTGTCCATTGATGGACCAAAGTATGCAGCAGTCGCATTCTCTACTAGTGCATCTTTCACATCATCAAATGCATTTTGCTCGATATCGCTCCAGTACCATGATGCATTTTTCTTCAGGAGCTCACGTAGAGGCTTTGTAATGGTAGCAAAATCTGGAATGAAGCGAGAACAGTAGTTTGCCATTCCCAGAAAACTATGTACTTCAGTGGACGTTGAAGGAGGTGCAGCATTCTTGATATCTGCAACTTTCTTAGGATCTGGAGACAGACCTTTGTCACTAAGTACATGTCCAAAGAATTCAATTTTATGTTGATTGAACTCACACTTTGCTCGGCTTAGCGTCAAATTCTTTTCTCGTAAGCGTTGCAATGTTGCACGAAGAACTTTGTCGTGTTCAGCTTGGGTACGGCCATAAACAATGATGTCATCAGACATGTTGTCAGCATTAGGTATATCTTGCAATACCTGGCTGATGATGTGCTGGAATACCTCGGCAGCACTGTTAATACCAAAACTCAGGCGCTTGTACCTATACAGACCTCGATGTGTCGTAAACGTTGTGATGAAGCGACTCTCATCATCAAGTTCAAGCTGATGATAGCCCTTGTTTAAATCTAACTTGCTGAATACAGTTGCACCATTCAAGCGGTAGATCATATCATCTACAGTGGGTGTAGGATGGCGTTCACGCATTATTGCCTTGTTGGGAACACGCATGTCCACACAAATGCGTATCTCATCTGGATTCTTCGGCTTTGGTGGAGTGACAATTGGGCTTACCCATGGTGTTGGGCCTGTTACTGGTTCAATGATATCTAGTTCTATCAGCCTATCCAGTTCAGCATCGACTTTCTTGCGAGTATGAAATGGTAGTCGGCGATGTGGTTGGGCAACTGGAATTACATCTGGGTTGATATGCAGATGTACTTTGCTATCAGTATAACAACCTATGGATTTAAATCGATCAGAAAATTCAGCAACAATACCATCAACATTGTTTGCAGATTCCACTGCTACAGCATTAGAAAGCTGAAGTAGCCCCAATTTGGTTGAAGTCTTGTAACTGAGTAAAGACTCCTTTGCATTCCTAACAACATGGAATGTAGTAATGAGCATTGCATTCTTTGACTTAATCTCTGCAGTGAAAGTTCCAATCACTGGCAAGGCTAACTTCGAAGCATAGGCAGTGGCTTTGCCATTATAGTTTTCAAGCTTTGGGAACTGTTTTTTAAATTTTTCATAGTGGCACTCAGCAATGGTATCAATGTTTGATCCAGTGTCAATGAGAACTTTGAGACAAATACCAGCAATGTATACACGTCTCTGGGTTGTTTGGAAGATCATTCCATTCTGTGATTGCTTGTACTCCATAAGTATAATCACATTCACTGTCATCTGAGACTGGTTGTAATGAAATGTTGTCTTGTACATTGTTAACATTCTTGATTTGAGGTGCAATATTGTGTTTACCACCTCGACCCCTATGACCTGATCCTCGTACAGTGCTTTTATTCATTGACTGTGGTTTCTTTAGTGCGGAACGACACATAGCACCAAAATGACCTAGTTTTCCACACTCATAGCACTTCTTACCTTGAGCAGGACAAACATTATCTTGGTGTGGGTAGTCTCCTCCACAATTGTAACATTTATTGTTGACACCCTCTGATGTGGGTCGTTGTGACTGCTTGAGCCTTGTTCCTTGACCCCAGTTGTGACGTGGTTCTCGGCTAAATTTACTGTTAGGTTTGCCATGATATCTTCTTTGATTACGATGTCCTCCCTGAACCTTACGTACCTCATCACTGTTAGTAACAGTGGCAGAACCGTTATTAGCACTGCACTCCATGACACGAGCATCACGTGCAGCATCTTCCATTCGACGAGCAATATCCAGTATCTTGGTAAGAGAACTTTCATCATCAACAAGTTCTAGAGCTCTTCGACGAAGACGTGTAGATGTGCATGTTTCAATTATTTGCTGTTTGATTTCTTTGTCAACATCAGCAAACTCACAATGGGCTGCTAAACCCTGCAGACGTGTGTGGTATTGATCCACAGTTTCATTAGAGAGTTGTTTTGCTCTCCTGAAATGCATAATTTCCATAGCAGTATTTTGCCTTGGTTTGAAATGCTCTGTTAGTTTGGCTTTGGCAGTGTCATAATCTTTGGCACCACCAGTGTCTTTCAGTGTGTCAAAGATGTCACAAACTCTATCACCTGCATAATGAAGTAGAAAGGCACGCTTTCTTTCAGCACTTTTGATGTCAGAAACTATCAACAAATTTTCAAACTTTTTAAGCCATTTGACCCACCTCTGTGACAGGTTTGTCTGGTCACAGTCAGGATCAAATGCAGGAAACTGAGGTATATTTGCCATTTTTACTGAATAAATGTAACTTATCACTTAAATGTTCCTCAGAATATTAAACACTTACTGCACTGTATATGTTAGTCAAGAATTCACTGTAATTACTTTAATTTTGCAAAGCACACAAGCATTTTAATGCAAAAGTTCACAACAGTGCACAATATAGCAGCAACTGACTTCTTACCTAGCCCTTGTGTACATGTGTTGTTCCTACTCACAGCAGCAGCACAGCAGTTGGCACGGCAGTTGGTACAGCAGTTGGTACAGCAGTCAGTTCAGTGTGATGAATTTTGTAGCACGAAGCGTCGTTTCGTAACCAAAACATCAGGTTTTGTACACATCAAAGTGTCGTTTCGTATACAACGTCGGCAGATTCCTCAGTACACAGTTTCTTCAGCACAGCTTGGGTAGCACACAGCTTGGGTAGCACACAGCATCGGTTAGCACACAGCATCGTTTAGCACACAGCATTGGTTAGCACACAGCATCGGTTAGCATACAGCATCGGGTATGGCGCTCACAGCTTCTCTTCCTCCTCCAGGCAGCATGCTTCTCCCTTGTGTTTGAAACTGAACAAATACCTGCGTTCACAGTTCATCCTCGTCGCCAATGTGGTGTTTGTGTGTTACTGAGGAAGTCTTGGCTGTAGGGTTGATGTAAAGTCATGACTTGGTTACTGACTTTAATACTTAATATGATTACATGACTAGTAGCTACCAAGCTTGGCAGGCGTCCTGTACGTTCTATTGTTTTTCTCCAATCTCTCTCTGGCGTCCCTGCCGCCGCACATAGAAAACGGATGGTACCATTTTCTGTGAACATGACAAGGCCCAACACCATGGGTAAGCCCAATTGTCACTCCACCAAAGCCGAAGAATCCAGATGAGATACGCATTTGTGTGGACATGCGTGTTCCCAACAAGGCAATAATGCGTGAACGCCATCCTACACCGACTGTAGATGATATGATCTACCGCTTGAATGGTGCAACTATATTCAGCAAGTTAGATTTAAACAAGGGCTATCATCAGCTTGAACTTGATGATGAGAGTCGCTTCATCACAACGTTTACGACACATCGAGGTCTGTATAGGTACAAGCGCCTGAGTTTTGGTATCAACAGTGCTGCCGAGGTATTCCAGCACATCATCAGCCAGGTATTGCAAGATATACCTAATGCTGACAACATGTCTGATGACATCATTGTTTATGGCCGTACCCAAGCTGAACACGACAAAGCTCTTCGTGCAACATTGCAACGCTTACGAGAAAAGAATTTGACGCTAAGCCGAGCAAAGTGTGAGTTCAATCAACATAAAATTGAATTCTTTGGACATGTACTTAGTGACAAAGGTCTGTCTCCAGATCCTAAGAAAGTTGCAGATATCAAGAATGCTGCACCTCCTTCAACGTCCACTGAAGTACATAGTTTTCTGGGAATGGCAAACTACTGTTCTCGCTTCATTCCAGATTTTGCTACCATTACAAAGCCTCTACGTGAGCTCCTGAAGAAAAATGCATCATGGTACTGGAGCGATATCGAGCAAAATGCATTTGATGCTGTGAAAGATGCACTAGTAGAGAATGCGACTGCTGCATACTCTGATCCATCAATGGACACTGAGTTAACGGTGGATGCTAGTCCTGTTGGTTTAGGTGCTGTTTTAGCCCAACACAAACCTGGTCAACCAGATTCCAGAGTAGTAATTGCCTACGCCAGCCGTTCTCTCACAGATGTTGAGCAACGATACAGTCAGACAGAGAAGGAAGCTCTTGCTCTTGTATGGGGCTGTGAACACTTCAATGTGTATCTGCTTGGTGCACCCTTCACCACGATAGTCACTGACCACAAACCGTTGGAGACCATCTTCAATAATCCAAAGTCCAAACCACCAGCTCGCATTGAGAGATGGGCTCTTCGTCTGCAACCATACAACTTTACGGTGAAATACAAGCCGGGTGCAGGCAATCCCGCTGATTACATCAGTCGACATCCTGCAAACAGTTTCACCATCACCAAGCATCAGCAAGTTGCCGAGGAATATGTACACTCTGTAACCTGTGATGCAGTCCCTAAGGCTCTCACTCTTGATGAAATCCGTACTGCAACCCTGGAGGACCCAACTCTGCAAGCAACAGTGGATGCATTGACTAAGAAAAAGTTTCCACGCATCCCACCCTCAGGAGTTGACCAAGATGCATTCAAAGCACTTGAACGCATCCAGACAGAATTAAGTGTTACGCAACAACGCGACACTGTGCTGCGAGGTACTCGTATCGTGATTCCAGCTGTTCTCCAGCAACGTGCTCTGAAGCTTGCACATCAAGGACACCAAGGTCTTGTTAGGACGAAACAGCTGCTACGAGAAAAGGTGTGGTTTCCTGGCATTGATCGTCAAGCAAAGGATATGCATGATGCCTGTGTCCCTTGCCAAGCTGCAGTGGATACTTCAAGACCAACACCTCTACAACCTTCACCACTACCTGCTGCACCATGGACGGAAGTATCGATGGACTTCTGCGGACCACTACCAACTGGAGAGTACTTGATGGTAGTCATTGATGATCACTCACGTTATCCAGAAGTAGAAATCATCAATTCCACATCTGCGAAGGCCGTCATCCCGAAACTCGACAAGATCTTTTCAAACTTTGGCATTCCTGAAGTTGTTAAGACAGACAATGGACCGCCATTCAATGGACAAGACTTCGTCAACTTTTCTGAGCATATTGGATTCAAACACCGCCGTGTGACGCCACTACATCCCCAAGCAAATGGAGAAGTTGAGAGATTCATGCAACCTCTCATGAAAGCGGTACGCTGTGCTCATGCCGAAGGACGATCCTGGAAACAAGCTATGTATGCTTTTCTCAGGAACTACCATGCAACACCGCATGGAACACTGGGCAAGTCACCTGGTGAACTTTTATTTGGACGTCCTATGAGAATCGCACTACCCGTCATGCCAGCCGAGGTAACGGATAAACGTCTCGCTCAGAAGGATGCACTAGCCAAGGGCAAAATGAAAATTGCTCATGATCAACGTGTAAAGGAACAGTTCATAAAGGTTGGTGACACTGTTCTCGTTAAAAAGAAAAAAGAGGGAAAGTTAGATATGCCGTATGATACAAAACCATATAAAGTGATTAGTGTAAAAGGAACTATGGTAACAGCTAGTAACAGAGATCATAGTATAACACGTAATATGGCTTATTTCAAAGTGATTCCAACTAGTGTAGAAAATGATGAAGTGCAAAGTCGTGCAAAAGAAAAAGAAAAAAAATAGTTATAACCCGACAAACAATTCATCAAGGGATGTTATTGTATTTGGGGACTCACGTCCTAAACGTCATGTTAAACGCCCTACACGATTTGATGATTAATTGTGTTCCTATGTAATGAAAAGTATTTACTTATGCTAAACTAAATTTAATATTGTTTGAATAATGCAGATATCTCATTCAATATTTTGTAACTTTGTATTACAGTTTCTTTCATGTTTGTTTAACATTGCATATGTATTTTTAACATTGAAATCCTTTGTGGAAAAGATTAAGTTGTTTAAATTCTTTGTGTGCTTAATTAATGTTAAATGTATGCAGTATCTCTTGATATGTTAATAACTTACTTTGTGTCAATAACTTTGCTTTGTGCTACAAGTATGGTAGACATCCTGTATTCATTCTTTTTAAAGAAAAGGAGGGATGTCATGTTCACAGAAAATGGTACCATCCGTTTTCTATGTGCGGCGGCTGGGACGCCAGAGAAAGAAGGTAAACACGAGAGCGTACAGGACGCCCGCCAAGCTTGGTAGCTACTAGTCATGTAATCATATTAAGTATTAAAGTCAGTAACCAAGTCATGACTTTACATCAACCCTACAGCCAAGACTTCCTCAGTAACACACAAACACCACAGCGCCCTCTGATTATTCCGCACATTTGATGGTGCTACATAGCCTTCCCGGTTTGGTGCCTTCTTTTGACAATTACTTGCTTATCCCTCCTACGGTTCTAAAACACCTTTTCCTTGAGCACTTTTCTTCTCACTCCCACTCCGTTTCCGTCTTCACCGATGGGTGTAAGTCTGCCAATGGTGTAGGCTACTCTGTTGTTTTTTCTGATTTCATTAATATGTGTCACTTACCTCCCGAGACTAGCATCTTCACAGCGGAACTTTATGCTATTCTCTATGCTCTTCGTCTCCTGCTTTCTTGTTGTCACTCTTCCTTTGTAGTTGTTGTTGACTTTCCTAGTGCCCTCATGGCTCTCGGGTCCTTTAATCTGGTTCATCCAGTGGTCGTCGAGATCCAGCATTGGCTATTTCTTGTTCACAGTAAATTTAAGTTGGTTGAGTTTTGTTGGGTTCCCAGCCATATTGGTGTCTCTTTAAATGAGCCTGCGGATGCTGAGGCCAGGGAACATCTCCCGTAACGGTATTCCTTATTCCGACTTTTACCCGGTTATTCATTCCTCCATCCTCACCTGTTGGCGGGATTGTTGGTCTTCTGTTACTGGTAACAAAGTGCGTACTCTTAAGAGTAGTGTGTCATCGTGGCCATCCTCCTGCCACCATAACCGGCAATGGGAAACGGCTCTGGCGAGGTTGTGTATCGGTAATACTCGCTTAACTCGTGGTCACTTGATGGAGCTCCGCCCTGCTCCTTATTGTCCAAATTTCATTCTCTCTCTTATGGTCATGCATATCCTTGTTGAATGTCCTGACTTCTAGAACGAGCGTGTGTCTTGTTTTTCGACCGTCCCTCGCGGTCGCATGTCCCTCGATAGAATTCTTGGTGACTCGGATACTTTTGATATCGTTCGCCTTATGATTTTCTGTTCTTGTATTGGCATCCTTGGTGATATTTAGCGCCCTTTGATTATTCTGCACAATTGGTGGTGCTACATAGCCTTCCCGGTTTGGTTCCTTCTTTTGATAATTACTTCTGATGAGACAATGGAAATCTAAGGTTTCTCCCTCCTCAGAGGACTGTGAGAGTGTTATTCAACTTGTGGTCCCCAAAGCATACCGTGAACAAATCTTAAAAGCTGCCCACGACTTTCTTTTCAGTGGTCATCAAGGGCTTAGTACAATAATTTTTTCAGGTGACCAAATATTTTTACTGTCCCAAGTTCAAGAAAGATATTGCTGTGTATTGTCGTCAGTGTCACGAATTGAGTAAATCAAGCCAAACAGATCCACCCTCATCCAATTGTAATTCCCTGTGTACCATTTTCACACCTTGAAGACTGTGGAGGGAGACTTCTCCGGACCAAGTCGGGTCTCTCACAGAGTGCCAGACCTGTTGTATGTGTACAGGATGCAGTCGATTGATAGATTGATGAAGATTAAGCCACCCAAGAGGTGGCACAGGCATGAATAGCCCGTAAATGATAAAAAAATTTGTGTATGTATATTGTGTGCTGAGGTCGCACTTAAATCGTCGGACTGCTATCGTGGGGGAGGATACTGCTTGACAGTGTTTGAGGGTCCAGCTGCTGGATACCTTTTTTGACCATAAGAGTGGCAGTGTTGATGGCTTCAGGGTGGTTACTGCAAGATTTAGTGACTCTTAACATTTCTTCTAAGGTTGTTGGTTGCTGGACATTCCAGGAGATAGTGAATTAGTGGCTTTTATGTGTTTGGCAGAAAATGCCTTCCCTCCGTCTGGGGTTCACCAATCTCTCAGTTGCATCTGTAACCTAAACGTAGTCTCTATAACCGAACTGCTATTTCCCGGAGGATTCCTTTTGGGATTTTTAACCTGTCTAACTTGGTGGCCTGAAGTAACCCGTTCTCGCTCTTGCGTATAGTCAATATCTTGCTTATGAATAAGTACATATTATATTGTGGGTTGGGTGTTGTTGTGTCGTTGATCCTTCTCTATGGACATCCCAACCCACAACTCCGTAGAGTGCTTATACTTTACCAGGAGATCACAGTGGGCACTTCTGGCTTTTGGAGAGGGGCTCGACGTCACACGTTTAGGGGATGCAGCTCCAATACTTAGCCTCGTTGTCAAGTGCACACACCCACTCGAGCCGCTGTGACCCTCCACTCTCTCCTTATGTGATATGATCTCCTCAATCCCCTTTGACTTATTAGTATTCCATTCTACCCTGTCCACAGCGGTGGTTATTGGTTCTCTCTCTCTCTTTCTCTCCTTCTTTCCTACTTCCTGGGAAGCCTCACTAGGACAAGGGCAAACACCAGCAAATTTGAATACATTTACTGGACAAAGCACATACACATTACATACACACATATAATAATAATAATAATGAATCCTACACTATACTATTTAAGTCAGGTTGCACTCCGACACCATCAGAACTCTACCATCTGCTTATCAAGTGGTATCCTATCTCTTGATTCACCACCTAATACTACCAACCTCCTCAAGTAAGTCACGTCTTATAACATAATGTTGCACTCTCAGCAAGAGAATATATATCTATAAACATGTACAAGGAAAATCAGCATATGAATGCAATAACATAAATATTAGTATAAATGTTCCTTAATATACATCAATGATCAATCGATCACCCTATCAATCCTAAAACATATGTATGTCTCTGCAGGCAATCCAGCCTACGACTGTAACTCTATACTTCAGTATAAATACTCCTTGGCACAAAAATGGCAAACAATCACCTTTCACTGCGTCTTGCACGCTAATGACAACCAAACACTCTATCAACTCCCCGCAAGTAATCAACCAGAACTTCCCTTCCACATCTGGAAGTTCACCACCCAGACATCTTCAGGTTCTTCTGGGATTATCTACCAGGATCCTCCGCAGCTCTTCCAGGCTGCTACACCATGAAGTCTTCCTTGAGCAACTACGGTGCTTCACCACTTCTACCAGGGTCCTCCACAGCTCTCCTGGCTGCTACACCATAAAATTTCCTTGAACAGAACTGGAGTTTCGCCACTGGTATTACAGAAGCACTTGACACTCCTCTTCACTGCTTCTCCTCACAGCTCGAGGTTCTACTCTTCACTGTGGGGCTACTCTTCCTCAGAGTACACTACTCCAACAGTCTTGGAGTCTCTTCCACTAACTCACTCTAGTGGCTCGAAGTTCTCGGCAACTTCTTCCAAAGACAAACCTGCAACCCACTGACACGCCAATAAAAATGTTTCCTTATAAACACACAGACGAAATAATCCACACAATATGTTTGCATCTTACATCTATCTGCTCTCTACATACTGTGAGAGCGGACTCCCCTGTTTGGGCTGGTCCATGCTCTGCCCGGCCAGGCGGTCGGCTCCTCACTCTGGGAGGGTCCTCCGCCGCCAGTCAGTTGGCTTCAGGCAGTCGACGGGAGAGGACATGCTGCGGGAGAGGACGTGCTGCGGGAGAGGACGTGCTGCTCGTCCCTCCAGCTGTCTCATCTCCGTCCTCTTATTTAGGTTTCCTGCCTTACCAAAACATGTCTAACTTATCAATAAACATTCGCTACTGTCACTGGGTACACGACCAACTACAAGTAATCACTATAAACTGGCTTAAAATCGTGCTTACCACAGATTGTCTGGTCGAGGGCGCTCTTCCTCTGACTGAGTCGGATCAGGGCGCTTCCACGGCCCATGATAATGTCTCTGGGCGGCATAACAAACTCGCCTTGCCGTCCAGGACTTGGGACCACAACGTTCCCAGCTCGATTCCACAGCTGGAACGTCTGCACACTTCCTTTCTCTTGAAGGAATATCTAACAGGGGATCCTCTCCAACGGGAGCTCCAATGGAGTGCAGCTTCCCCTCACGATGTCTGGTACTCAAGTGACTCAAGCTCCTCTAGAAGCGAGCCACCTCCAGCAAATTATCCACATCTCATAACCAGTCATTTATCTAATTTCTTATTCACTGCCCATTATCTTAAATTGGATCATAACACTATGTGACATACTAATTTATTGTGAATATTTGAGTTTACCTGAAAGCTGAATAGAAAACCACAACCTAATCTAACCTTCTTAGTATGTTAGGATATTACAATTAATACTTAACCTATACCTATATTGATATTAGTTTTATAAAAATAATAAAAAACTAAAATATTTAAATAGTAAAGTAACTCAGGCTATTGTCAAATTTTGTATAAAATCTCTGTTGTTTAATAAAACTGAGAGGAAGAGTTAGTATCTTGAAAAATAATATAACTTGGAATATACCACATATGTACTTATTTATAAGCCAAATATTGACTATAAGCAATAAGTCATATATGTGCTGTGTTGTGCGAGAGCGGGTTGCAACCAACAAGATACCATATTGCAGAGGGCGAACCTTCTGCTACTCTCTGGTGCAGATGTTTTTTGTGAGTTGGGTAGATGGGTTGTGAGAACACCGGTACAGGTTGTGAGAACACCGGTACAGGTTGTGAGAACACCGGTACCGGTTGTGAGAACACTGGTACAGGTTGTGAGAACACTGGTACAGGTTGTGAGAACACTGGTACAGGTTGTGAGAACACCGGTACAGGTTGTGAGAACACCGGTACCGGTTGTGAGAACATTGGTAAAGGTTGTGAGAACACCAGTACAGGTTGTGAGAACACCGGTACAGGTTGTGAGAACATCGGTACAGGTTGTGAGAACATCGGTACAGGTTGTGAGAACACCGGTACAGGTTGTGAGAACACCGGTACCGGTTGTGAGAACACTGGTACAGGTTGTGAGAACACTGGTACAGGTTGTGAGAACACTGGTACAGGTTGTGAGAACACCGGTACAGGTTGTGAGAACACCGGTACAGGTTGTGAGAACACTGGTACAGGTTGTGAGAACACTGGTACAGGTTGTGAGAACACTGATATAGGTTGTGAGAACACTGGTACAGGTTGTGAGAACACCGGTACAGGTTGTGAGAACACTGGTACAGGTTGTGAGAACACCAGTACAGGTTGTGAGAACACCGGTACCGGTTGTGAAAACACCAGTACAGGTGAGAACACCAGTACAGGTTGTGAGAACACCAGTACAGGTTGTGAGAACACCGGTACAGGTGAGAACACCAGTACAGGTTGTGAGAACACCGGTACAGGTGAGAACACCAGTACAGGTTGTGAGAACACAGGTGCAGGTGAGAACACCAGTACAGGTTGTGAGAACACAGGTGCAGGTGAGAACACCAGTACAGGTTGTGAGAACACCAGTACAGGTTGTGAGAACACCAGTACAGGTTGTGAGAACATCGGTACAGGTTGTGAGAACACCGGTACAGGTTGTGAGAACATCAGTACCAGTATAGAGAGCAGCAGTATCATTAGTGAGAGCAGCAGTATCAGTAGTGAGAGCAGCAGTATCATTAGTGAGAGCAGCAGTATCAGTAGTGAGAGCAGCAGTATCAGTAGTGAGAGCAGCAGTATCAGTAGTGAGAGCAGCAGTATCAGTAGAGAGAACAGCAGTATCAGTAGAGAGAGCAGCAGTATCATTAGTGAGAGCAGCAGTATCAGTAGTGAGAGCAGCAGTATCATTAGTGAGAGCAGCAGTATCAGTAGTGAGAGCAGCAGTATCAGTAGAGAGAACAGCAGTATCAGTAGAGAGAGCAGAAGTATCAGTAGTGAGAGCAGCAGTATCAGTAGTGAGAGCAGCAGTATCAGTAGTGAGAGCAGCAGTATCAGTAGAGAGAGCAGCAGAATCAGCAGAGAGAGCAGCAGTATCAGCAGAGAGAGCAGCAGTATCAGTAGTGAGAGCAGCAGTATCAGTAGAGAGAGCAGCAGTATCAGTAGTGAGAGCAGCAGTATCAGTAGTGAGAGCAGCAGTATCAGTAGAGAGAGCAGCAGAATTAGTAGTGAGAGCAGCAGTATCAGCAGAGAGAGCAGCAGTATCAGCAGAGAGAGCAACAGTATCAGTAGTGAGAGCAGCAGTATCAGTAGTGAGAGCAGCAGTATCAGTAGAGAGAGCAGCAGTATCAGTAGAGAGAGAGCAGCAGTACCGGTAGAAAGAGCAGCAGTATCAGTAGAGAGAGCAGCAGTATCAGTAGAGAGCAGCAGTATCAGTAGAGAGAGCAGCAGTATCAGTAGAGAGAGCAGCAGTATTAGTAGTGAGAGCAGCAGTATTAGTAGAGAGAGCAGCAGTATTAGTAGAGAGAGCAGCAGTATCAGTAGAGAGAGCAGCAGTATCAGTAGAGAGAGCAGCAGTATCAGTAGAGAGAGCAGCAGTATCAGTAGAGAGAGCAGCAGTATCAGTAGAGAGAGCAGCAGTATCAGCAGAGAGAGCAGCAGTATTAGTAGAGAGAGCAGCAGTATCAGTAGAGAGAGCAGCAGTATCAGTAGAGAGAGCAGCAGTATCAGTAGAGAGAGCAGCAGTATCAGTAGAGAGAGCAGCAGTATCAGTAGAGAGAGCAGCAGTATCAGTAGTGAGAGCAGCAGTATCAGTAGAGAGAGCAGCAGTATCAGTAGAGAGAGCAGCAGTATCAGTAGAGAGAGCAGCAGTATCAGTAGTGAGAGCAGCAGTATCAGTAGAGAGAGCAGCAGTATCAGTAGAGAGAGCAGCAGTATCAGTAGAGAGAGCAGCAGTATCAGTAGAGAGAGCAGCAGTATCAGTAGAGAGAGCAGCAGTATCAGTAGAGAGAGCAGCAGTATCAGCAGAGAGAGCAGCAGTATCAGTAGAGAGAGCAGCAGTATCAGTAGTGAGAGCAGCAGTATCAGTAGAGAGAGCAGCAGTATCAGTAGAGAGAGCAGCAGTATCAGTAGAGAGAGCAGCAGTATCAGTAGAGAGAGCAGCAGTATCAGTAGAGAGAGCAACAGTATCAGTAGTGAGAGCAGCAGTATCAGTAGTGAGAGCAGCAGTATCAGTAGTGAGAGCAGCAGTATCAGTAGTGAGAGCAGCAGTATCAGTAGTGAGAGCAGCAGTACCGGTAGGAAGTAGAGATAAAGGATAAGTCCTCAGTGCATAATGGCGACAGAACACGGGAGGTAATTAACTGAGGTACGTAATGAGGCGAAATAATGAGTGTGTGAGGGCGAGGAGGGGGTTGCTGGGCGCCACCTCTAACGAGCACCTTGCCACGATGATTCTCTATAATTACACAGCTTCTCGCAGCATTCATTTTCGTCTCGTCAAGGGCTTCATTGATCTTACTAAGTTGCAAAGCGCGTCCAGAAATCTTCGTGGAAACTGCGCTCCGGCCGAGACGGCACTGAACGAAACACAAAGAAGTTATAAACATAGGTGAATGAAACGCAAGGAATGCAGGAAACAAAGGGTACATTTTAATTTAGTGGTATCCAGCTTTAATTGCAAAATCAAAGTAAATGCAAAAGATAGCTCACTTTTTCAGTCGGAGAGAGAGAGAGAGAGAGAGAGAGAGAGAGAGAGAGAGAGAGAGAGAGAGAGAGAGAGAGAGAGAGGGGGGGGGGGGTGCAGGCGGCATGTGGGATATTATTCCATGGTTCATATTAATTTACTTATTTAAGAAGTTATTTAAAATAAATCAATTTTCCTGATTGTTATTAGAATTGAAATAGTCCGTCGGCAATGGTCGGTTAATCACGTGTTCAATGGGGGCTCCAGGCTGCCAGACTAAAGCATATAGGACTCTAAATAGGACTATAAATCAAGGGTCACAAATAAAGAGAACTTTGCACTTTACATTCGCCAACAAAATATTACAACATGTGATATAGCAGTTTAACTGCGATTATCACGAGAGACGTCATCTGGTGAGTTAGTCATTTGAACCACTATTAGTTATTATTAGTTATTCATCTCCATTAGTTAGTTGAATATAAAATATTATCTATTTTGGAATAAAATAAATTCATGCCGGATATCGCCGCCAGCACAAGACTTTGAGTAGAGTTAGTTTTGTTCATTTATTATGCACTCCATACCTATCTTGTGGGGGGGTAGTGGAAAGGGTTACAGAGGCACATATTGGGCTCAGGGACTAAACCCCTCAATTCATTTAGCTAAGCAAGTTACAATCTTCAAAAGCTAGTTACAAAATTCAATGCACATCGTCACATCAACAATGAGTTCGAGATCGACCACAAGTACAGTTTCTAAATTAAGCAACTGACATATGTGGAGAGCTAGTGTCACAATTGATATGTTTGTCCTGCACACCGCCCCCCCATCCAGTGGGCAGCGGTGGATAGGTTGTAATCACTTAGTTACTACCTACAGTTAGCAAACCTGGGACATTTGGCCAAGACTTCTGGCAGCAGATCATTTTGAATGAAATATTTACACATCGTTGGAACATTGGTTATAGAATTGTCTCTGAATTTACGTATCTTTTCGCACTCCATCACATAGTGACGGAGGGTGTGCGAATAATTTTGTTGACACAGTTTACATTTGGTCAGGTCTACATCAGCAGATAATGAGAATTCCCAGAGATACTTGTAACCGAGTCTAAGCCGAGCAGTAGTAACATGTAGAAGTCTGCTGATTTTATTGGATGATCCATAGATGTGTGGCTCTTCTTGTATGATAGTATGATGATGATGGAATTACTGGTGTCGATTTCACTTTGCCTCAGATCTACAATATTTTGTTGAAGTAGATATGAACAAAATGATAGCTATATGAAGTTGGTGTACTATTGCTCTAAGTGTAGAAATACGTGTTTATTCATTGCCTGCCCATTCTACATTTTAAGGAGGCACGATAACGTTATCGAATAATAACATTTTTTTTAAATATTTAATAAAAAATAACTTATCCTCAAATTCGTAAATAAGTACACAGCAGTATTAATAGCACCAATAATAATTGAACACACTACCTTCGTGACGGAGGCGCGACGCCCACCGCCCGAGGGAGAGTCAACAGCTGGCCACAGTTTCCCAACGACAGCTTCCCTTACAAAAACATTCATCTGAACTTTATCTTGGACCAAGAGTGTGGTAGTTCCTGTTTTGTACATCAGAAGATTTCCAATCGTTGGGAGTTAACAAACGTGTAGTCTGAACCGCGTGAGCTCATTTCTCACCAGTTGAACGCAGTCTCGACGAGCTGTTTCTTCCGCCATTATACAAAATTTCCGTACTAGAAAATGGTAGCGGATCGCGAAATTGACATAATGTCTCGTTTTCTGTTCGTGGGTTCTCTGGTAGGTTCGGATGGGGCACATTAGTATGACAGTTTTTATGGTAAAGTGGAAAATGATAATGATATTGAAACCTTACAGAGAGATCTGCATGAACTCCACAGATGGCCAGAAGACTGGCAAATGTTTTTTAATATTGACAAATGCAATTCTATGTCATGTGGGGCATAACAACTCACGCCAGAACTACCAAATTAATAGCATTACATTACAGCAAATTGATGAAGAAAAGGACCTTGTAGTCAAATCCATCACTCAGTGAAAGTACAGCAGGTAGCAGCAGCAGCAGTAGTCAAAAAGGCTAACTTAACCCTTTGGAATAATTAAGCGTACCTTTGACTTTAAGGAAAAGAACTTAGTGATTTAACTGTATAAATTTCTGGTGCTCCCCCATTAGGATTGCTGTATCCAAGCATGGAGACCTCATCTTCAGACAACCTATCCTCGTACAAAGAACGTCGTATTTTGATCATATGCGTTACATAAGGCCAAAAATTGTCATACTAAGAAATAGAAGCGGATCGCGAAAGTGACGTTCTGTCCTGTTTTCTGTTTTGGATCTTCTGGTAGGTTAGGAGAGGGCACTTTAAATTGACCGTTTTCCTGACGTTAGGAAACCTTAGGAGGACGGGCTGCTTCAGAAGGACAGCTGCTCTGGAGAAAGTGCAACACCGAGCAACAAAATCATTCTTAGAACTCACATGTCGGGAACTGTTGAGGGTCACAGGGCTAACAACACTGCAGACCAGGCATAACAGGGCGGATCTCATTGAAACGTAACAATTTGGAGAATGTTGGTCTGGAAAATTTCTTCAAAAGGTCAGATGTAACACAAACAAGGAACTGTTTAAACCTCAACAAGCCACAATGTAGGACTAAGAACAGGAAATGCTTTTTCACCCACAGGGTTATAAACCCATGGAACTACCTACCCGTTGAAGTCGTAATTGCAAAATAACTTAACTTTGAAAGAACATCTGGAAAAGATAAAGCAAATGAGAGATCTTCGACAAGCCGCCGGCTTCCTGTCCTTGTCGAGGCCGCTAGTGTTAGTGGCTCTCAGGTAAATTCAGGTAAAAATTAAGTTTCATGACACTGGGAACGCTGGCGAGAATAGGCTATTGAAAGAGGGCGCTGCTCTGGGAGAGTGCTCTGTTCTCTGAGCGGGAAATGAACTGAGAGAGGGGCTCCATTCTTTGAAAGGGAGGTAATCCTTCTACGTGAGAGGGTGTTCTTTCTCCGTGAGAGGATGTTCTTTCTCCGTGAGAGGGTGTTCCGCTCTTTCTGGGAGGGCGTTCCGTTCTCCTGAGGTGCACACACACAAAAAAAAAACAAAAAAAAACAGAAAGTAGGTGGTGTGCCAGCCAGGAGTGGAGTGCGGAGCTGAGCGCTGAGTTGATTGTTGGTATATCATCACGACAAGGACTGTAGGAGGAAGAGAGTATGAGAGAGACAGAGCACTTATACATGAACGAGTTGCAGAGGTGGGGGAAGGGGGGGGGGGGTGTTTGAGGATTGTTATTTGATCACAATGAGCTGCACTAATGTGACATGTTTTCTTTCATATTTAAATTCAAGTTAATATCATGTTATTGCTTAAGTTAAATAAGTTTAAAGGAATCCACCAGTTATTTAAAGTTGCACATCAAGTGCAACCCGTTTTCAGTTTATGTTCATTCCATCCAGCGATCGACCCCAAAGATGCATTCATAAATTTTAACATGTTTAATTTTTAATTTTTTTTAGCACATTTGGGTAAAGGACGAGAATATTTTCCAGTATTCGTGATTATAAAATAATTACAAAGCTCAGAGTATCTCAGACCATTTCGTCTAAAACAATTAATAACAAGACATTCACGAATATTGTGTTGAAGAGAGTGTTCTTGCTCTTGTTCATACAATTCGTTTCCTGCCCGAAACGCTATGCGTGTTAGTGGCTTTGCAAGAATGTAAACATACCAATCTTATGTAATCTCACCAACCCATTGTACCTTCTTGTGAATAAAATTATTATTATTATTATTATTATTATTATTATTATTATTATTATTATTATTAGTGTTACGGACTCGTCGCCCTTGTAAGGAGGAAGAGTGGCAGTTCCAGCGCCATCTAAGAGTCTGCACCCGAACTCCCCGGGAATAGTACATAATGTGGACAATGCCATCTGGTGGTGGTTATCAAATGGCTAAAGATTCCTGCCTTGGTCAGCCAGAGGTGTCGTTGTGAGTGACCTCTGGTGAGTGACGCATCAAGACCAGCGCCACCTAGAGTGTGCTACAGAGCATAATGTCAACTCCCCAGTGGGTTAGTGGTATTTCCTAGTTTCACCAGTACCGGCTAGATCATTGATGATGTTTTGTGTTCACAGAGGTGACGTCTGGGGGCAGCGGTACTGGAGACGGCAGTTCATCTTGGGCAGTCCAGAGTCTCCCTACATGGTCCTGGAAACGACCAAGTAAGCCGCCGGCGATGTGTGAGGATACATAGCACAGTAATTACATTCTTGTATAGCCACTAGTACGCGCAGCGTTTCGGGAAGGTTCTTAATCTAAGAAAATTTTAAGTAGGTAAATACTTGCAAAATTTATAAAAATGGTAAGTCACATAGCAAGAAAAAAAAATAAAAGATGAGAGAAAATTGTAGGTATATTAAAGCACATAGGTAGCTCGGATTGATTGCAATGACACCTTGAATGGTAGTTTAACAAAAATTAATAGGCACAATACAGCATATGGCTAGCACATAGTAGAAGACAGCAATGAACACAATGATAAAGTTGTTTGGGTTAAGTACTATACTATTAGGTACTATTACTATTAGGTACTATTAAGTACTATACTTGGGTTAAGTACTATACTAAGTACGGATACTATAAGTTTGGTTCTACTATCAAAGAACCCGTTGCGACCCATAGTGACCGTAACATATAATTTACAATTGTACTGCTTACTGTTGAGAAATTCATTACCTGCAGCCACCGGCCTTTATTAGTAACGATATTTCAGCCTATTTCTGGCAGTTACAATGTCGTACTGTCTGGTGGATGTTTGTTTCCATACATATCCCCCTCCCCGCTCAGCTCGTTGTCGCCGTGTGGGGGCTTAGTGGGCGGCTGCCGGAGTGTGATGCTCCTTGGGACAGTCCTCTGTCCTTTTCTAGCCTTGTGCTCCTGCTGCCGTCCTCTCCAATTCTGCTGGGCATCTTTTCCTTTTCCTTCTGTTTCGTTTTTCTCCCCCCTCTTCTCCTATCTGCTTGCCGTTTCCTACCGACCTTTTGCTCGTTCTGGTTCTTCCCTTGGACTTCTTCTATTTTGACGCCCGGGTGCTTGAGGAGGCATACTCATGCACCCGTAGAACTGCAGTACCCGACGTCGAGAGCGAGGGGAACCTTTTATTGTCAATCCCCACTTCGTCACTGAACCCGATCTCGACGGACTGTCGGTTTCTTAAGGTGGCGTTTGTGGGGCGTATACTCGCGACGCACCCCTAGGAGGCCCCGACAAGATCGGCGATAGCTTCTTGTTGGGTGTCCTGCCTCTAATTGTGGCTCCATGGTGGGTGTGGGGGCACATTCGTGAGTGAATTCTTTCTTTCGTCAAGATGATTACCCCTGCTTCGGCTTCTTCTGGTTTACCTTCTCAGGCTCGTGGGGTGGGCGACCAAGCCCCCGAGTCGGTCCGTATTGGAAGACCGGGCTCTGTAGCCTCCGCTGCATTGGGCCCCGACCTTGCGCCTCCTTTGGCCTCTCTGACTCCTTCCTCTGGCTCCCCTCCCTCCTCTGTGGTTGGGTCGAGCCCCAGGCCCCCAGTGGTGACTACCTCGTCCCCTGGCGTGGCTCCTTCTCTAGTTGTAACTACTGCGCCTTTTAACCCCTCTCTCTCTGGGGGTTCTCACCGCCGTCTTCGTCACGGCCGCCCTCGCTCGATTCCTTCCAGTTCTGCTACCTATCAAGCCTTGTTTGGTCCCGCTTCGTGGGCCAAATATTTTGATCTCCCTCTTGATTCTGCGCCTCCTGACGATTTCTCCCTCCATCGACATCTCATTGATTCCGTGGATGCCTCCATTACTTTCAACCCCACTCGTCTCGGTACACGTGTCGTTGCTGCTCCTTCTCAGGATGCTGCTTCCCGCTTGGCTGCCTTATCCTGCCTTGGCGAGACCCCCGTTCGGGTCTCGAAGAACGTTCAGTTGAATGCCAGTGTTGGCACTATTTTGCTCCCGCCCCATGTTGCGACCGGTGTTCGGGACCTACGCGACTGCCACGACGATATTCGACATATCCTCGCTGCCCAGGGCCATTCTATTCTCCAGGTGGACACGTTTACTCGTCCCCCTCGTGGTAGTCGCCGTCAACCCCTCCGTGTTGTGAAGATTACCTTTGATGGTAGGACCCTTCCACCCTCTGTCATTCTTGCTGGTGCCAGGTGCTCTGTCCAGGAGTACATTCCTTCTCCTCGGCTCTGCAACAAGTGCTGGAGGTTTGGGCATGGTGCCCTCCGCTGCTCCGGGACTGTCTCTCTCTGTCCTTTGTGTGGTGGCGAAGGTCACTCTAAGTCGGAGTGCGCTTCTCCCCAGGCTCGTTGCCTCAACTGCGGTGAGGCCCATCCTACCTTCTCCCGTGCGTGTGTCCATTACAAGCTTGAGGCAGCCGTCCTCAACTTGAAGCACCGGGAGCGTTTATCTTTTCCTGAGGCGAGGCGCCAGGTTCGCCGGCTCCCGCCTTATGCTAATATCTCTTATGCTCGCGTGTTGCGCTCTTCCTCTCCTCGTCCTTCCCGCCTTCCTCAGACTCACAACCGTTTCCAGGCCTTGGGCCCTGATGCGCCCACTGCCCCCTCCTCTGTCCCTTTGGGTTCTCTCCCGAAGGATCCTCCTCCTGGTCCTCTGTCTGGGGTTCCCCTTCCTTCTACCCGGTCTGTCGTGTCTTCTGTGTCTTCTTCCTCGTCCCCCTCCGATCCTCCTTCCCATCCTCTTCCTCCATCTATCGGCTCTCCCCGCCGCCTGTCGGTGCGGGCGGATGTCCATCGCTCTCCTAACGGCCGTCGTGTGTGCTCTCGTTCGGCTTCTCCTGTTGAGACACTGGAATCCGTTGCCCGGTACGTAGTTGCTGGGACACCGGTCTCTTTAAGTCAGAAGCGTAAGCCTGGCTCCTCTCCTTCCTCTTCCCCGGCGGGTAAGAAGGCTTCGCTTTCTTCCTCAGCTCCTCCTTCTGGCTCTGTTGCTCCTTCCCCTCCCGTTTCAGTGCTTGCGCCCCCTGTTCCTGCTATGGAGGTTTCTTTGGCCCCTGCTTCCCTTTCGGTTGCTGCTCTTGCTGGGGTGCGCTCCTCTCTTTCTACTCCCCCTCTTCCTGCTGCTGTCCTTGACTGCTCCTCTCCGTTGTCTCCTCCTCCTCCTCCTCCTCCTCCTCCTCCTCCGGACCCTGCCCGCCCACCTCTGATCTGTTCTCCCGTTTCCTTCCCTCCGTCTTTGCTCAGTTTACCCATGCCCCCTAACCCTGACTTTGCTGACCCTGATCCCGACCCTGATATTCTTTAACGTGCTCTGTTGGTCTTTCGCCTTTGTTTCTTCCTTGTTCTCTGTTTTTGTCCTTTCTCTTCTCGTCGTTGTCCATTCTTCAATGGAACGTTCGAGGTTATTACGCCAATTTCCTCGAACTCCAACTTCTGGTTTCGCGGTTTTCGCCCCTTTGTGTCTGTCTCCAGGAGCCGATGCTTGGTGCTCGTCCTGGTCGTTTTCGTGGCTATTCCTTTCTCTCCCCCCCCCAGCCATTGCTGGGGCTTCTAATTCTTCTGCTCTCTTGATTCGGGCTGATGTTCCCTTTGTTCCTTTACTTTTTCCCTTCGCCTCTCCATTGTTCTGCTGCTCGTATCTTTGTGGGGAAATGGTACACAGTTTGTTCCATTTATCTCCCCCCGAGTGTCCCGCTCTCTCTTCCTGATTTGAAACACCTCCTAGACTCCTTGCCGGAGCCTGTGCTCCTGCTGGGTGACTTCAATTGTCGTCATTCTCTTTGGGGTGACGTTCTGACGAATACCCGGGGTCGCCTCCTTGAGCCGTTTCTCCTCTCTTCTTCCCTGTCTCTTCTGAATTCTGGTGAGCCCACTCATTTGGACTCTCGAACTCGCACCCTTTCTTGTCTTGATCTTTCTCTCTGCTCTTCTTCTCTTTACTTAGATTTCACATGGCAGGTTCTTGATGACCTCCATGGAAGTGATCATTTCCCCATCCTTGTTTCCTTTTTCTCTTTTCGCCCTTCCCTCTCTTTCCCTAGGTGGCAGTTTGCTAAGGCGGACTGGACCCTATTTTCCCTCGGTGCTACTCTCTCTGACCTCTCCCTTCTGCCCCTCTCTCGCGCTCTCCTCCTTTTTCATGACACTGTCTTCGACGCCGCCCTCCGCTCTATTCCTCGCTCTTCCTCTCGGGGTCCATGGAAGTGCGTTCCCTGGTGGAATGCGGACTGTGCTCGGGCTGTCCGCTGTAAGCGTGCAGCCTGGAAGAAGCACCGCCGTAGGCAGACGACCGATTCTTTTCTTTTCTTTCGGAAAGCGAGTGCGGTGGCCCGTAGGGCCATCCGTACGGCTAAACGTGAATGTTGGGCATCTTATGTCTCGACAATTACGTCCGAAACCCCTCTGGCCCAGATCTGGAAGCGTATCCGCAAGATAGCGGGTAAGTTCGTTCCCGATGTTTCACCGGTCCTTCACCTCCATGATACTCTTGTGGCGGACCCGTTGCAGGTCGCTTCCGAACTGGGTTCCCACTTTTCTTCTGTTAGCTCTGGTCTTCATCTTCCCCAATCTTTCCTTCTTCGTAAACCTGTCCTTGAGTCTCGTCCTTTAGATTTCTGCACTCATCTTCAGCTTCCCTATAATGATCCCTTCTCTCTCTCTGAACTTCGTTCTGCCCTGGCCCTCTGCGGTTCTACGGCGGCGGGCTCCGATGGTATTCATTATGAGATGCTTCGCCATCTCCCTCCGAGCACGTCTCAGTATTTACTGAGTCTGTATAATCGGATCTGGGAGTCGTCGTCAGTCCCTGAGGACTGGCTCGATGCCGTTGTCCTCCCTGTTCGCAAACCGGGGTCTCTGGGTACTTCCCCTAAGAACTTTCGCCCTATTGCTCTCACAAGTTGTGTCTGCAAACTCTTTGAACGTATGGTTAACGTTCGTCTGATGTGGTTCCTGGAACGCCATCACCTCCTCTCCCCTTCTCAATTTGGTTTCCGCAAGTGCCGCAGCACGACAGATGTCCTGGTGAACTTGGAGGTCTATATTCGTACTGCTTTTGCTGCGAAGACCTCCGTTATTGCCGTCCTTTTTGACCTAGAAAAGGCTTACGACACCACTTGGCGTTATCATATCCTATCTCAACTTCATTCTTTTGGCCTTCGTGGTCATCTCCCTCTCTTTCTCCGCAGCTTCCTCTCTCGTCGTTCCTTTCGGGTGCGCCTTGGTACCGCTCTCTCTCCCTCTTTTCAGCAATACGAAGGTGTGCCCCAGGGTAGTGTTCTGAGCACTACTCTTTTTCTGGTTGCCCTCAATGGTTTTCTTTCCTCTCTTCCTTCTGGTGTCTTCTCCGCTCTCTATGTCGATGATCTTACCCTTTGTTGTCAGGGTGATGATTCGCCTCTCCTTCAACGCCGGCTTCAACTTGCGATTGATGCCGTGTCGTCTTGGGCCACAGGTCATGGCTTCAAGTTCTCTACTTCTAAGACTTGTGCCATGACTTTTACGCGGAAACGGGTTGTTCTTCGTCCCTCTTTGTCACTTTATGGTCATCCCCTTGAATACAAAGATTCCGCGAAGCTTTTGGGGTTATTCCTTGACACTCGTTTGTCTTGGTCTCCCCATATCTCTTACCTCCGTGTTGAGTGCTCCAAGTCCCTTACCCTCCTTCGGGTCTTGTCCCATACTTCTTGGGGGGCGGATAGGCGCACTCTCCTTGCTTTACATTCCTCTCTCGTCCTGTCTAAGCTCGATTATGGTTGCCCTGCTTACTCGTCTGCTTCTCCTTCTACTCTTCGCCGTCTTGATGCTTTGCACCATACTGGGTTGCGCCTCAGTTCTGGTGCCTTTCGTTCGACTCCAGTCCTTAGCTTGTATGTTGACACTGGCTTCCTGTCTCTCCAGGACCGCCGTGATCGCTACTGTCTTCGCTATCTTGCGCGGTCCTTGCAACATCCTTCCTCTCGCCTCTGTCGTGCTTTAACTTTTACCCCTCCTGCGGTTCCTGTTCCTCTTCACCACCTCCCTCTTTCTGTCCGGTTATCTCGCCTACAGGATTCTCTTTCCGTTCGTATTTCTGATGTTTCTCCTCGTGTTGTTCCTTCTTTGCCCCCGTGGAGGGTCCCTCTTCCGCGGTTTTGTACATCCTTGACTCGTATCACTAAAGCTTTTACCCCTCCTACAGTTCTAAAACGCCTTTTCCTCGAGCACTTTTCTTCTCACTCCCGCTCCGTTTCTGTCTTCACCGATGGGTCTAAGTCAGCGGACGGTGTTGGCTACTCTGTTGTTTTTCCTGATCGCACTTATATGTGTCGCTTGCCTCCGGAGACTAGCATCTTTACAGCGGAACTTTATGCTATTCTCTATGCTCTTCGTCTCCTGCTTTCTCGTTGTCAATCTTCCTTTGTGGTTGTTGTTGACTCTCGTAGTGCCCTCATGGCTCTCGGGTGCTTTAATCCAGTTCATCCGGTAGTTGTCGAGATCCAGCATTGGCTGTTTCTCGTTCACAGTAAATTTAAGTCGGTTGAGTTTTGTTGGGTTCCCAGCCATATTGGCGTGTCTTTAAATGAGCGTGCGGATGCTGCCGCTAAGGAAGCTGTCCGCTCTTGTCCCATCTCTCGTAAAGGCATTCCGTATTCCGACTTTTACCCGGTTATCCATTCCTCAGTCCTTACCCGTTGGCAGGCTTCTTGGTTGTCTGTTACTGGTAACAAGCTACGTACTCTTAAATGTTGTGTTTCCTCGTGGCCGTCCTCCTTCCACCGTAACCGGCGGTGGGAAACAGCTCTGGCGAGGTTGCGTATTGGCCATACTCGCTTAACCCATGGTCACTTGATGGAGCGCCGCCCTGCTCCTTATTGTCCTAGTTGCATTGTCCCTCTTACGGTCGTGCATGTCCTTCTTGAATGTCCTGACTTCCAGGACGAGCGTGTGTCTTGCTTTCCGACCGCCCCTCGCGGTCACCTGTCCCTCGATAGAATTCTTGGTGACTCGGATACTTTTGATATCGTTCGCCTTATGCGTTTTTGTTCTCGTATTGGCATCCTTGGTGATATTTAGCGCCCTCTGATTATTTTGCGTATTTGATGGTGCTACATAGCCTTCCCGGTTTGGTGCCTTCTTTTGATAATTACTTACTTACTTCCATACATATAGTTGCCATTTCTAAACATATAATAATTAGTGCTTTCTGCCCTCCGAGTTGCTGCAGCCTGGTGGGTGAAGGTGGACAGGGCTGGCCCAGTTTATTAATAGTTTATAAGTTATGAGCTATAGAGATGTCTTAATTTGCATTTTTAAATAAAATATTGAATTATGAAATAATGTTTAGTCATAAATACAGAATAAAGATTAGTTTTTATTATATTACGAAATAATAAAGTTTTATGTATAGAGTAATGAATAAACCTCTGCTGTGTTTACGAAGCCTAATGAGAGGCTTCTGTACATTATATAGCAAAACTTGTCCTTCTGATAGCACGTTTCCTCTGCTCTATTACAGAATAAATATAGTAACAAAAATTTATTTATAAAATACGATGTATTGATCAAAATTATGTATACGCGTCCAACTGACTGTTAGGATAAGCAACACAGATTAACAGCCCGTCCTCCAAAGACCCAAAAGTGATTCCATGCACGCGCCAAACCCCAGCTGTTTATGAATGAAAAACGGTTTACACACGACTCACAACTGATGACGTTCGAACACTTCCGGAACAAGTGCTTCACTGACGACTTTTGTTCGAACCACAGCGCTATAAGTGCTTCACCCACGGACTACAAATACAAATAATCGCCAACAGAACCTAAACACCTAACCTAACCTATCCTATCCTATGCCTATATATGCACAATATGCTAATATATTATAATATTAATTTATACTTGAGAAAATTCCCGTTTTGAATGAACAGCAAGTTAAAATTTATGAATGCGTCTGTGGGGTTGACCGCTGGATGTAATGGACTTGAGTCGAGGACGGGTTGATAAATGCTTCACCCACGTAATACAAATAATCGCCAACAGAACCTAAACACCTAATCTAACCTATGCCAATATATGCACAATATGCTAATATAATATTAATTTATATCTGAGAAAATTCGCGTTTTGAATGAACAGCATGTTAAAATTTATGAATGCGTCTGTGGGGTCGACCGCTGGGTGGAATGGACTTGAGTCGAGGACGGGTTGCAGATTAAACTGGGGAAAATCACGACTGTGAAGCAGTTGACTCCTCGGCCATAGTCTTTATGTTCTTACAGTCTTTTACACCTATTGCAGTTGTAGTGCTAGTTGTTATTTGCGAAAACCTTGCTTTATTCAAAATATAAATATCTATACTATGTAAATATTGTAAGTAAAACACCAGTAATCTGTACATAACAAAAATTGCTGCCAGTAGATATATCATTATCAGTACCTGGTACTGATACTGGCTTAGTGCTTTCTTCTTGTAATTATCTTACCTGTCCAAAGTTGGAGGCCGGACACTTGGGCTAGCTTTTCCCAACTTTTCAAGATGAAACATGAATGATATGTGATTGTAATAGACTAATTGGTGTATGGTACACTCCTTGCATTTCCATTGGAAACTTTCGGCGCCGTGGGGAGGGGGGACCCGCTGCTTGGGTGACAGCTTCTCCATATCAACCTACTCTGGCTTTGCGCCCTGGAGAGGCCACCCCCAGACCGTCAACCAGATCACAACCCCATAGTCTCCTATGACTGATGGATGCCTACTACTACAATGCTCCTTTTCATAAATATAGATTTATAAATACCCCATACAATTTGTTATGGTCTGAAATTCGTGATTTGTTCCTGTAGAGTTTTTGAACAGGTTTCTATTTAACTATCCTGCGAGATGGGGGACATTTTAATATCATTGCTACCGTATTCACTCTGATGATATCCTCATGATACATTCTAAGTTCTCCAGTGCAGACTACTTATCACGTGGCCCTGTATGATTAATCATCCTGCTGTAATAACCTGTACGAACACCACTGCTACCATTGTAATAACCTGTACGAGCACCACTGCTACCGTTGTAATAACCTGTACGAATACCACTGCTACCATTGTAATAACCTGTACGAACACCACTGCTACCATTGTAATGACTGGTACGAACACCACTGCTACCATTGTAATAACTGGTACGAACACCACTGCTACCATTGTAATAACTTGTACGAACACACTGCTACCATTGTAATAACTGATGCTCTACTCGGACCGCCATAAGAGGACTTAAAACAAACTTGTGGATGTCAACCAACAAACTCACACTAAACATAGAAAAGACCTACTATATCTTATTTGGAGGCAAATAAACAAATGCAATTCAGCTTCAGATAGACAATGTTAACATTAGCAATAAAAATGGAAAGTTCCTTGGCCTATACTTAAACAAGAGACTCAACTTCAGCACCTAGATTCAACACATAACTAAAAAGGTTTCTAAAACAGTTGGTATACTCTCTAAGATCAGATATTATGTACCCTACTCTGCTCTCCTCTCTCTCATTATGCACTTATCTCTCCCTATCTTTCTTATGGTATCTGTGCCTGGGGTTCAACCTCTGCAAACTACCTCAAGCCCATCATCACCCAGCAAAAATCTGCTATCAGGACAATAGTAAACTCTGCTTTCAGACAACACACAGCTCCCCTGTTTAAATCCCTGAACATGGTTAACAAATTCACTCCATACATTCTCTTGTGTCAATTACATTTATAAAACCCTTACGTGAAAACCCTGTTCTGAAACTCTTCCTTGACAGATGTAACAGAACACATACTCACCACACCAGACATATCTCTTTGATATCCCCAGAGTCAAACTTAATCTGTGTAAACACTCTATGCAAATAAAGGGACCTAGTCTATGGAACTTACTCCCTAATAGATTGAAAAGCTGCCTTATTCAAAAATAAAATAAAAGAAGAACCTAATTTCATCTTCATAGTTTCCTACCTAGTGCTTTAATTCACACTGTATCTAGTGCTATCCAATCCCCCAATATTTGTACCTAAGCCATATTACTTTACCATTGTAATTTAGATATCATCTGATATCATGGTTGTTATTTTGCTTGCATATTCTACTGCGTTATTCTTTGAAATGATCCTCAAATTGTGCTAAAGTGAACCTATGTATAACCCTGGAATGTTATCCTAATGTACCTATTAATCCTTGTTCATTATAGTGTATTGTTATTATTGTGTATTATTCTAATCTTTTTTTGTGTCAAAATTTCTTACAATGTACCTGTAAATTTTTTTTGTCAATTTTACTGTTATTTATCTTCTTAAAATTATCTGTACCTGAAAAGTAAAGCTGTAAAGTACCCGTAAACACTTTTTGTTAAATTTACTGTAAATTATCTACTTAATAATTATCTGTTAGTTTAAGGACTTACCCGAAACGCTATGCGTGCTAGTGGCTTTACAAGAATGTAAAATCAACGTCATTTTTATGTTCTCTCTTAACCCCCAGTGTACCTTCTTGTATATAAATAAAATAAAATAAAATAAAAAATAATCAATATAGACTGAGAACTGCGTAGGCAACTTAAGGGATTAGAACGTGAGTGTGTGGAAGAGTGTGTGTGTGTGTGGGGAGAGAGAGAGAGGGGGGGAGGGAGGGGGGAAGGCAAAGCGAGAGCGAGATGGAAATATTAGTTGCTACAGCCTTCGTGTGACTAAGTAACGCTGCCACCACCCTGAGTTACCGGACAGAGGCCCGGAGTGAGATTCGTAGGACTTGTGGATTGAGTAATCCTACCAGGACAGGTATAAGGGACAATTGAATGGTACAAGGATCCTGGCCTGTCACTTGAATAATCCTAACCACTTGGGGGAACTATAAAGTACACGGGAGTAAGGCGGGACACACTCTGTACTAACATTTCTACAAGGGACGGATGGGGGGAGGAGTACTAAGCGAGAGTAACCCCAGTCCATAAATGTGGTGATCTCACTGATGTCAACAATTTCAGACCTATATCAATTCTGCCAACCTTGTCAAAAAATATTTGAAAAACTAATCTACAAGCAGCTTTACTCTTATCTAGCCAAACACAATATACTTAGTTCTTTTCATTATGGTTTCAGACCCAGAAAAGCACTAACGATGCATTTATTAGTATAACTTGATACAGGCAGCTCTTGATAAAAATGAGTTCCCTGTTGGTTTATTTGTTGATCTACGTGAGGCTTTTGACACTGTCACCCACCAAAACCTTCTTCTTAAATTACATCATTATGGAGTCAGAGGTCACTCTCTACAATGACTCCAGTCTTACCTTTCTGACAGGCTCCAGTATGTTTCTGTGAATAATTAAATTTCTCCCACCCTACCCATCAACATTGGTGTTCCTCAGGGCAGCATACTTGGCCCTCTCCTCTTTCTCATCTACATTAATGACCTTCCAAATGCCTCACAACACCTCAAACCAATTCTGTTTGCTGACGACACAACCTTCATTTACTCCAGTCCTGACCCTCTTGCTCAATGTTATAGTGAATACTGAACTAAATAAAGTCCATCTTTGGCTAACTGCTAACAAACTCACCCTTAACATTGACAAAACTTTCTATATTTTATTTGTTAATAAATCCTCAAATCAAATTTATCTATAAATAAACAATATCCAAATCAGTAACAAAGAAGAGGGCAAATTCCTTGGTGTCCTCATCAATAACAAGCTGAATTTCCAGGGACACATTCTAAATATAGCTAAAAACGTTTCTAAAGCTGTTGGCATTCTTTCTAAAATCAGATATTATGTACCTTGCCCTGCCCTGGTGACGCTCCATTACTCTCTCATATATCATTATCTAAATTATGGTATTTGTGCTTGGGGTTCTACTACCCAAAATCATTTACGTTCTCTAATTACTCAATACAAAGCTGCTATTAGGACAATATCTAACTCTGACCCCAACAGCACTCGGCACCTTTACTCATCTCAAATCCTACTCCTCAAATCCTACTACGTGATCTACTCAAATATCTGAATATGTTAGATATTAAGTCACTGCACATCCTCTCATGTGTACTCTTATATATTTAAAACTCTTAACTGTAATGTTAATCCTGATCTTAAAAGCTTCCTAGAAGGTTGTAACAGAACCCATGGGCACCACACTAGAAACAAATACCTATTTGATATTCCAAGAGTGCGATTTAATCAAACTAGAAATACTCTACAAATCAAGGGACCCAGAATGTGGAATGACCTTGTCAATCATGTCAAAGGCTGTACCTCTCTCAACCAGTTTAAGAGAAAAACTAAGTACTACCTAATTAACTCCATGTAACCTTCCTTACCCCCTAAATGCCAACCCATGTCTTGCTATTTTAAACAATGCTGTTTGTTGACCAAATTGTACAATTTCTACCAAGTCCCCCTCCTTTTTATTATTCCTTTTTTAACACAACTTATACTTTAATCTCAATTACTATTAAGGTTTAGTTTACGTGTCTTTTTTTTTTCTCCCACAAAAATGCCCGAAACGCTATGCGTGTTAGTGGCTTTAGGTATTGTATGTACAGCTCTATCTATAAATCCAACATTATGTTTGTATTTCATCATCTATGTATGTACTTTTACCTGAATAAAAATTTGAATTTTGAATTTGAATTTACAATAATAATAATAATAATAATAATAATAATAATAATAATAATAATAATAATAAAAACTACTGTCCCTGGCTGTGATCTGCTACTCCCACTGTTGTCCCTGGCTGTGATCTGCTACTCCCACTGTTGTCCCTGGCTGTGATCTGCTCCCACTGTTCTGTCCCTGGCTGTGATCTGCTCCCACTGTTCTGTCCCTGGCTGTGATCTCTTGCTCCCACTGTTGTCCCTGGCTGTGATCTGCTCCCACTCTTGTCCCTGGCTGTGATCTGCTCCCACTCTTGTCCCTGGCTGTGATCTGCTCCCACTGTTGTCCCTGGCTGTGATCTGCTACTCCCACTGTTGTCCCTGGCTGTGATCTGCTCCCACTGTTCTGTCCCTGGCTGTGATCTCTTGCTCCCACTGTTGTCCCTGGCTGTGATCTGCTCCCACTCTTGTCCCTGGCTGTGATCTGCTCCCACTCTTGTCCCTGGCTGTGATCTGCTCCCACTCTTGTCCCTGGCTGTGATCTGCTCCCACTGTTGTCCCTGGCTGTGATCTGCTCCCACTGTTCTGTCCCTGGCTGTGATCTCTTGCTCCCACTGTTGTCCCTGGCTGTGATCTGCTCCCACTCTTGTCCCTGGCTGTGATCTGCTCCCACTCTTGCCCCTGGCAGTGATCTGCTCCCACTCTTGTCCCTGGCTGTGATCTGCTCCCACTTCTTGTCCCTGGCTGTGATCTGCTCCCACTCTTGTCCCTGGCTGTGATCTGATCCCACTCTTGTCCCTGGCTGTGATCTGCTGCTCCCACTGTTTTGTCCCTGAATGTGATCTGGTCCCACTGTTCTGTCCCTGGCTGTGATCTGCTCCCACTCTTGTCCCTGGCTGTGATCTGCTGCTCCCACTGTTCTGTCCCTGGCTGTGATCTGCTCCCTATCTTGTCCCTGGCTGTGATCTGCTCCCACTCTTGTCCCTGGCTGTGATCTGCTCCCACTCTTGTCCCTGGCTGTGATCTGCTGCTCCCACTGTTCTGTCCCTGAATGTGATCTGGTCCCACTGTTCTGTCCCCTGACTGTAATCTGCTCCCACTGTTCTGTTCCCTGGCTGTGATCTGCTCCCCAGCTGAACATGAGGGGCTCGCATTTGATGTGGAGGGGATAATCCCTGTAGAGTATCATGACGGCATCAACTCTGACCACCTGGTGACTCCGTGACCGTTGACCTGTCCCCTTGGTTAGCTTCTTCAGAGGTGTGAATTTTCCATTGTCTTGCGTCGCCTGTCTGGCGTCGCGCCTGTGGCTTGTTCATGCTGTTATGATGTTCATGTTCTATGTACTGGTCTCTTGTTACATTGCGAGATGGGGATGGTTAGTATCTCTTGTAATGCTTTTGCGCTACCGCTCGCAGGATGAGTATGGGGTGCACAATAAACTAGCCGCCTTCGGCGGCAACAATTCAAAAATTCTTGACACACTGTACTTCTCTTCATAAGAGAAATGCGGGTTCCGCCGACATGTTTTCTAGTATTTGTGATTAACAAAATATGATTATTTTTATATTATAATTATTTGTATTTGAATTAAGGTGAGAAATATAAAGAAGTAAGAAATATATTTGTGTAAACACTCACACATGAGTAGTTGGCGTGCTTGTAGGTGCGTCTGGCCTCCCGTCTCCAGCACCGTAACTTAGCCTTCACATCCACCACCACGACACACTGCACACGCTGGCAAGAAGCACAGAATCACAATGCATAATACTTATCATAATTTTGAACTTTTGGAATTTGATCATTCTTTCCTACGTCCTCGTTCAGTCATGCCACCAAACATAATACAAGATTGCTGGGCACGCGATCTCACTGCCTCAAGCAACACGTGGCTGTATAATAAGCTCTAACCGCAAAATATGGAGATAGCGACGCTCGTTGCACGACGTCCAGATATGGAGCCTTGCTAAGTTGCCCTCACAACTCTTTTTGACTTCCACTACTCGGCTTCTCTCAATCTTGACTTGTGTGAGAAAGTTCACGGGACAGATCCCAATCAGGTACACCTGCCCCACATAATCCTCTTGTAGGACTCACCACCGTGGTTCCTCGGGGTACAACCACCCAACTGGCTTCAGGTCGCCCCTACAAGGTACTACTATTTAACAAATAAGTCACTAATCGCCCTCCCAAAGCTTCCTCGCGCTTCACTCACGAAGCTCTGCACAAATTCTTCTCCATAAGCCACAAATATCTTTCTTCGTCTGGAGCGACGACGTGCGTCTTTTTTTTCAGCCTTCCTCACGACAAGTGACGTCCTAAGACCTTTGCACACGACATGCTCCTGCAATGACGTCATTTTTACACACGACACGTCGCTTACAGTCGTCCTCTCACTTCCAAGTTTGACCAAAGATGTTCATCCGTGACTTGTCTCCCTCCTGGTCACATCTAATGACGGTTGCTTGCACTATATAATTCCCCTGACTCCTCACTATGGCCAGGTGGGGAATAATAATGATAATAATAATTTATTTGCAAGAAGGAACAATGGGTTGGTGAGCTTACATAAGATTGGTATTTTTACATTCAGGCAAAGCCACTAACACGTATAGCGTTTCGGGCAGGTCCTTAATCTAACATATCAGGTAAAATGAAAGGGTATATTGAAGCAAGGTTTTATATCAACAAATAACATCAATATAAGTTGACAGAGATGATTACACTGGTAAGGATATATGTCTTAAGTGTTAATATTAGGGAAGTGGGTAGTACAATATACAGTGTGAGTTTGAAGCACAAGGTAGGAAACTACGAGGATGAAATTATGTACCTTTGAATTTTACTTTTGTACAGGGCATGGGTTGGACAATTTTTTAATTCATCAGGGAGTGAGTTCCAAAGACTAGGCACTTTTATTTGCATGGAGTGTTTGCACAGATTTAGTCTGACTCTGGAGATATCAGAGATATTTATTTCTGGTGTAGTGCTCATGGGTTCTATTACACCTATTAAGGAAAAGTTTCTGATCAAGATTAGCGTTTAGGACAAAGTTTTGTACATGTAGATAGATCATGAGAATGTGTTGAGTGAGTGTATGTTTTGCATGTCATGGGACTTAGAGGGGCTGTGTTGTCTGAAGACAGAGTTCGTTATAATTCTGATATCAAATTTTTGCCGAGTGGTAATAGGCTTGAGGTAATTTGCAGTGGTTGAACCACATGCACCGTATGTAAGATTGGAATAGATTAGTGCATAGTATAATGGATGGGGGGGGGGCAGAGTTGGGAACATAATATCTGATTTTAGAAAGTATACCGATCGTTTTTTTAGACGCTTTTGGCTGTGTGTTGTATGTGGGTGGTGAAGGTCAGTCTCTCGTCTATGTATAGTCCAAGGAACGTCCCCTCATTTTTATTGGTAATATTAACATTATCTGTCTAAAGCTGAATCTGATTTGATGATATTCTACCAAATAAAATGTAGAAGGTGTTTTCTTTGTTTAGTGTATCTTTGTTGGTAGACGTCCAGAGTGGATTTTTTAAAATTCACTGTTGGCAATATTATTTAGTGTGTAGTGGTTGGGGGTCAAATTAGACGAAGGTAGTATCGTCTGCAAATAGTATAGGTTTAATAATGTTAGAAACATTTGGCGATCATTAATGTATATAAGAAATGGGAGAGGTCCCAAGATGCTCCCCTGTGGCACTCCTGCTGTCACTGGTAGAGTGGGTCAGGTTATGCTATTGATGGCTACATATTGGTGTCTGTCACTGAGATAGGAAGGAATATAGTCCAGAGCAAGGCCTCCAATACCATAGTGGTGAAGTTTAAGTAAGAGGTAGTTATGGTTTACAGCATCCAAAGCCTATCTCAGGTAAATGAAGAGGTCAATTGCGAACTCATTTTTGTCAAAGGCTGTATTGATTACTATAGATTAGTGGAATAACTCTCAGTGTGGAGGCAGACCTGCATCATGAGGCTAAATGAGGGCTCAAAACAATAGTTACTATGGAAAAGTGTTAAGATAATTAAATTACTTCACAAAACATGAAATGTCTTGCCGCTACTGTAGCTCAGAGTCTTTAAGCGACCACCAGCCAACAACTGTCACCTAACGGTGGCGGCAACCTTCAGACCGAGGCCAACTGCCAGAAGCAGCCATCAACCAGCTTGGCTTCTGAATATTAACACTCCCTGGAGCGTAATACACAGGCATCTGCACGCTGTGGCGGGCAAGGCGACGGAATTTTATATGAAGATTTCTTGGTCTCTGGTGAGAGGCGTCGGCTTGAAGTCGGAGATGATCCAGCGAGTGTTGTGAAGCTGTCGCTGGAGGCTTCCTAGCTCAGATTGACCTCTTTTGTTGCTTTTGTCGTTAACTCGATTTGGTTGTTCAGCTGTGAAGAGGATACATTAATAATGAACTTAAAAATCATGCGAAAACACTTTGTATATATGGAAAAATAAAACCATTTGTAGACAATACTGAACACGCGTTCTTTAAATGTGAACTTTCCCTTATTGTTGTTGATGTAACTTTTTGTAATTGTTGTTGATGTAACTTTTTGTATTTGTTGTTGATGTAACTTTTTGTAATTGTTGTTGATGTAACTTTTTGTAATTGTTGTTGATGTAACTTTTTGTAATTGTTGTTGATGTAACTTTTTGTAATTGTTGTTGATGTAACTCTTTGTAATTGTTGATAATTGTTCAGATTTAGCTACGCAGAACGAAGTGTCCATGTAGCACGGGCTATGGTGAGCCCCGTAATTGAGTTCGGTTATTCGCGATAACCTTGTTTCTGTGATATTTGGGCCTAAGTTTAAAATGAAGGAGGTGATTCCTTCTTTTTCCCTGTTTATCGCTTCTGTTTTAGTGCACTGGTTTTATTTTTGTTTTATTAACATTATCTTGGTGGCGGATGTAGATGCAGAATGTTCACTAGTGAGTCCCATTCCTCAACGGCTTTTCTAATCAATCATTGAAGTCGCGGTGGAATGTACATCTAATGCAGCTGCTGTCGTTGGATTAATGTTGAGTTTGATGCGAAGGGCTTCAGTAGCTTCAGATTCCAGTAAGTAGTGCAATAGTGGCGCCTCTGCTTCTGTACCATAGATATGACTCTCTTTAACTATTGGGTTTATTACCTCCCAGCAGCACTTGTAACCAAGTCTGAGTCTGTGTATGGCTACTGCAATGTCTCTGGAAATCTTTTTGGCAGGCTTGAAAGAGGAGTACCCAGTGGCTTGTTCGTACCATATCGCAGTGGATCTTCCGCTACTTTGGCTTTGTGGCGACTTTTGATAGTTGAGAATATTTTCTTCTTGATTTGCTCCTTAATCTGTGAGAAACTTGGAGGTATTTGAACCTGTACAACAGGTAGAGCAGTGACAGTTTTTGCTAGTGAGTCTGCCTTTTCATTACCATCTATGCCAATGTGACTTGGTATCCAATTTAAGGTGATTGACAGTCCTATATTATGGGCTTCTTTTCCTATATGTTGGATTTCTGTGAGGAGTTGTATATTATCTCTGTGTTGACTGGATAACAATGCCTGGAGCGAAGATTTAGAGTCGGTATGAATGATGACATCATGTAAATTATTCTCAATTGTATAGTTTATTGCCTTCTTCAGGGCATATAATTCTGTTTGCAATGTTGAGCACCCACTATTCATGCTCCAGTAAGCTTCATGGTTGGTAGTGTAAACTGCTGCCCCAGCAGAACCTCTTTCTTGATCAACTGATCCATCTGTGAAGATGTGAGTCGTTGTAGGGCTTGAGATGGTCTCTATTTGTTGTTCTATGACTTCTTTGAGCCTCTGCGAGTCACATGCTGATTTTTAACTGGTAATCCTTCAATGATTATCTTAAGATTCGATTCTTCCCATGGAGGAGGCTGCCAAAAGTGTTGATATGGTCTGTCTTCCCCTTTGTTTTTAATGGTCCATTTCAGGTCCACTTTCTCTAGAATCTTGACCAGATTATCCATCCATGAGCTTGTTCTATATTGAAGGTTTTTCTGAAAGGATCTCTGTATGCTGTCTTTGATTGACAGTCTGGCGGTGGTTCCAATAAGTTTTGCTGCTATGGTGGCTATCTTTTGTTTCATCCTGTTTTCTAATGCTGGTAAATTGGTTTCCATTCTAAGTTCTCTCTACGCGTCCATATAGGTGCTCCCAGCATTGTTCTCAGAGCATCATTTTGAGAAACTTCCAGTTTCTCCCATTGGTTATCACTGAGGGATGTAAGAGCAGGAGCAGCATAGTCAATGAATGAACTAACTGCTTGAACGTAGTACATTTTGAGTACTGGTAGAGATGCATCCTCTCTAAGACTTGTCAGGGAGCGCAAAGCTGAGTTTCTCGCTTTACAGCGTTGCCGAAGATATTCAATTTCTTGAGTGAATTTCAACTGGTTGTCTATTACAACTCCTAGGTATTGAAAAGAGGTAACCCACTCAATTTCATGTCATTGTATTGCGAGTCTGATGTCTTGAGTTCTCATTTTAACGGCCATAGCTCTTGTTTTATTGCTATTTATTTTCACTGCTATGCGTTCCGCTTCCATGCTGATAACATGTAGACATTTTTGTGCATGGTTCCTTGCGCCTTTGCCATTGATGATGACCACAAAGTCGTCTGCATAATTAAGAAGTTTGGCTTTTGGTAGCTTGAGCTTCATGAATTGTCCCATGAGACAGTTGAAGAGGAAGGGGCTTAGTATTCCTCCCTGCGGAGTTCCATTTTCCAGTCTCTTTGAGGTCGATGTTTTTCCTTGGAATCTGACTGTAGCTTCTCGGTTAAGCAGGCTTCCTTTGGCAAAGGCAAGAGGGTGTCCTTTGATTTCCTTATCCACAAGGCAGCACAGTGTAGCTGGAGCATTAGCTAACTCGAAGGCTTTTTCAAGGTCTAGAAATATAAGGATTCCTGGTTTGTCATTGATTTGATCCAGGAGGGAGGTAAGGCATTCTGTGGTTCCAACATCTTTTCTGTAAGCAAACATTTTTTGGTGTAGGTTACAAAAATTCTACCAGCATGATATGTACCCGAGGATGAGGTGAAGGTGAAGCGCCTCATTTATAGGTCCATTGTATCTTGTCAATCTTCTGTATGCATTATGACTGAGGAAGTTTGTTGTATGCTCCATCGTGTTATAGTTGGCAGAGTGTAATTTGGTGCTGGTTGGTTATTGATTAATGGCTTAGTTTGCTTGGTTATACATCATTATCACCAGTGCTTGCCCTGTCAAGCACTGGTGAAGCACCGGTTCTCGCGTTCAAAACGTACATTTTAAATACCAGCGTAGGTACTATTCCCCCTTATATTGTAACAGAGAACCTGGACGTTAAAGAATGCCACGAAGATATTAAACACATTCCGTAAGGCCAAGAACATCAGTTCTCCTGGTTTATACTTTCACTCAACCCCCTTCGCGGTTGACGTCGTAAACACCTTGGTGTTGTTAAGATAGATGAGACGTTCCATCTTCAGTCATTCATGCTGTTGCCAGATACACTGTTTACGAGCACATTCTCTCTCTGCACCTCCGCAGCAAGTGTTGGAATTATGGGCGTGGCACTTTGAGTTGTCCTTTTGCCCCTTGTGTGGTGAATCCGGCCATTCTCAGTTAGACTGCTCTTTTTCCTGATGCCCCAAAATCCTCTTCATATGCCGCCTTTCCTTCTTCATTTCCAAGCCTAAAATCCTGTATATCTCCACCGGGTCACCGTCTCTCTCGCCCTTCTATGGTGTGACGCCAGAGGTCTTCTCTAGTTACACCATCCCATGTTCCCGCCTTTTATTCCTGTCTGTCATATTCCCTTCACCTGTCTGTCATATTTGCGATACTTCTCAATCTTCTTGATCTGTATCCGTTTTGAGCTACAGTGACTCCCCGTCTTATTAATCGTCTCCTTTCTGAATATTAGCCCTTCCCAGACAGGACTGTGTGGACCAATATCCATAATTTTCATTGTAGTCAATCACACAGTACCTTGAAGCTACCGCACCTCCCTCGTCCGATCAGAAATGTGAACCTGATCCCCTAAACATCTCTCTTCCCGAAAGGTAAGAAGCCTTCGGGCCTCTCCCTAACTGCCTCCCTGCCCCATCTTATTGATGTTTCTCCTCCTGTCTCATGAGTTGACTGACCTCATTATGGACGTTCTTGACGTCCACGTTCCTACCTCTGGTACCGCCCTTAATCCAGAACCTGCAGCCGACCCTGTCCTTAGGCATACTCGCTCGGACGGTCTTCACCGGCTCCTCAACTAACCCTGTCAGTTCGCGTGTGTTCCCTACCACGACTCTCAACACAACTTTCTTTGGTGATCTTACCGCTGCCAGCCGAGCCCAGATTTCTTCTTGTCTCTCCCACTACTGTCTTTAGTTTTTTACTATATTTTTCGTTGTAGTTTTTCACAATTTATATTCTTCAATCTACACGTTTTTATGGCAATTTGAATGAATGGGTTGTGGGAATTATCAGGGAAAAGCGCCAAGTCATCACGACTATATAGCACTGAGAAGGAGTCAGGATAAGGATTTGGGATGAGACGGGTGGAAGGAATCGTGCTAAAAAATTTGGACGGTCGGGAATTAAACGCCGACCTGCATGAAGCGAGACCGTCGCTCTACCGTCCAGCCCAAGTGGCTGGGCTTGAATGAGCAGGAGACCATTCATGTTTGTCCCATTTTCTGTAAATGGGACAAACTTATTCTAGTTTGTACCCAATCATTCATTCATTCCACCATCCTCAAATATTGGGAAGGTCGATAGTGTGACACTACGGGCAACAAACTGCGCACTCTTAAAGGTGGGCTATCACCATGGCCTTCCTCCTATCACCGTAATAGTCGGTGGCAAACGGCTCTGACAATGCGCATTTTAAAAGCACTACAATCAACCACAGATTGTTCAATAAATCACTGAACTATATGTTTAACAGATCTCTCACTCTGTCCATGGAGGACAGAGGAAAAAATATATGCTAGTTAGCATTGCAAATGTGTGGCCACGTCTGTGGTAGGAAGACAAAAAATGCTACGAGCCAGCCACAGGCGTTTACCTCGTTGGCACTGAAAGGAAACCCGCCCTTATTGTCCAAACTGCATTGTCTCACTCACAGTTCTGCGACTCCTTGTTCAATGTCCCGATGTTCAGGATGACTGTTAAGTTTTGCTTTCAAAATGTTCTTCTTCTCTTGTTTTGTTCTTGTATTGGCGTCTTGAGTGATGTTTAGCACTTTCTGAATATCCCGCAACACTCAGGGAGTTTATAAAGTCTTGGCTTAGTGTCTTCCTTCGATGATTACTTCCGTAAGTGTTGCTAGTAACTACATGAGTGTTACAAGTGACTACGTAAGTGTTCCAAGTAGCTATGTAAGTGTTATTAGTAGCTACGTATTACTAGTAAATATCAAAGTGTTACTAATACCTACGAAAATGTTACCAGTAACTACAAAAGTATTACTAGTAGTTATGTAAGTATTTCAAGTAATTAAGTGTTACTTGTACCTATGTAAGTGTTATTACTAAGAAAAACTGAGTCTGAAGGAAGCAAGAGTACTGTCTCCCTGACAGGAAGCACGAGTACTGTCTCTACTGACAGGAAGCATAAGTACTGTCTCCACTGACAGGAAGCACAAGTACTGTCTCTACTGACAGGAAGCACGAGTACTGTCTCCACTGACAGGAAGCACAAGTACTGTCTCTACTGACAGGAAGCACGAGTACTGTCTCCACTGACAGGAAGCACAAGTACTGTCTCTACTGACAGGAAGCACGAGTACTGTCTCCACTGACAGGAAGCACGAGTACTGTCTCCACTGACAGGAAGCACGAGTACTGTCTTCACTGACAGGAAGCACGAGTACTGTCTCCACTGACAGGAAGCACGAGTACTGTCTCCACTGACAGGAAGCAGAATTACAGGTACTGACGCTGACAACCTTGTTGTGGACAAGTTGTAAACGATTAGTAATGCTGTAACCACTCCCGTGTTCTTCACGCTGTTACAGCAGCTCTCACCACGGTGAATACCTTCCCACCTTCAGCACCCCGCCACCTTCCCACCTTCAGCACCCCGCCACCTTCCCACCTTCAGCACCCCGCCACCTTCCCATATTCAGCGTCCTGTCTGCAACGTCTGTACTCAGCCTGAGAATAACATTCACATATTCTCCGTGAATGATAAGATCGTTAAACTTCTCCAAAAGTGCTCTTCTTCCCCAAGCTCGATGCCTCAGTTGCGGTGACGCCCACCCTACCTTCTCCCCCAAGTGAATACACTACAAATTTGAGGAATCCATCCTCAATTTGAAGCGCCGCGAACGTTTGTCTTTCCCTTAGGCAAGGCGCCAAACCCGTCGTGACTCCACTTTCGCTAACATATCTTATGCTCGTGTTCTGCATTCCACCTCTTCTCGCCCTTCCCTCCTTTCTCAGTCTCACAACCGTTTCCAGGCCTTAGACCCGGATACGCCCACCACCACCTCTCCTGTTCCCTTCCGGTCTGAACCAAGGGGTTCTCCTCCTGGTTCTCAATCTGGTGTTTCCCTCCTTCCTTCCCAGTCTGCAGTGTCTCCTGTGTCTTCTTTCCCATCTTCCTCCATTTCTTCTTCCCAGCCCCCCCCCCTGTCCCTTGACCCTCCACGCCGCCTGTTTGTCCAGACTGTTGTCCATCATCCTCCCAGCAATCTTCATGTCGTTCGCTCCCGTTCCTCTTCAGTTGAGACAATTGAGTCTGTCGCCCAGTACGTTGTTGCTGGCACATCTGTCTCTTTGAGTCAGTAACGTAAGCCTGGCTCCTCTCCTTCCTCCTCTCCAGCGGGTAAGAAGGCATCGCTTTCTTCCTCGCCCCCGCCCCACCTCTTACTCTGTATCACTGTGTCCCCCTCCCATTTCGGTGGTCGGGCCCCCTGTCCCAGCTATGGAGTTTCCTTTAACCCCTTGATTCTCTCTCTCAATTGCTGCCCTTGCTGAGATGAATTCCCCCCGTTTCTGGTCCCCTCCCTCCCCCTGCTGTCCCTGACCGTCCCTCCCCGTTGTCTCCTACTCTGGATCCTGTCTGTCCGCCTCTGGTCAGTCCTCCTGCCCCCTTAACTTCATCGTCCTTACTAAGTTTACCCATGCCCCCTAACCCTGATTTCTCTGACCCTGATTCTGATCCTGAACTTTTTTAATATGCTGTGTTCTTTTTTGCCTTTGTTTCTTCATTGTTCTCTGTTGCTGTCCTCTCTCTTTTTGACAATGTCTATTCTTCAATGGAATATTCGTGGATTTTATGCCAACTTCCATGAACTCCTACTTCTGATTACACAGTTTTTACCGCTTTGTGTCTGTCTCCAGGAGCCGATGCTTGGTGCTCATCCTGGTCACTTTCTTGGTTATTCATTTCTCTCCCTCCCCCCAGCTTTTGCTGGGGCCCATCACTCTACTGCTCTCTTGATTTGTACTGATATTCCCTTCATTCCCGTACTTTTTCAATCGCCTATCTAAAGTTCTGCAGCCCGTGTCTTTGTGAGTAAATGGTATATGGTCTGTTCCATTTATCTCCCCCACATGTCCCGCTTTCTCTTTTGATCTTAAGCACCTATTGGACTCTTTACATAGGAGTCCAATAGGTGCTCAGCACCCAAGAGGAGCCTGTGCTCCTCTTGGGCGATTTCAACTTTGGGCATACCCTCTGGGGTGATGTTCTGACAAACACCCAGGCCCGCCTTCTCGAACTGTTTGGCCTCTCTTCTTCCCTCTCTCTTCTGAATTCTGGTGATTCCCGCACTCACACCCTTTCCTGTCTTGATCTTTCTCTCTGCTCGTCATCTCTTTACTTAGATTTCACGTGGTGGGTTCTTAATGACCTCCATAACACTGACCATTTCCCAATTCTTGTTACCATTTTCTCTTTTCACCCTCCCCCTCTCCTTCCCTAGGTGGCAGTTTGCCAAGGCTGACTGGAACCTATTCACCCTCTGGGCTTCTCTCTCCAAAATCTCCACCCTGCCTCTCCCTCGTGTCAACCTCCTTTTTCATTACACCATCTTCGATGCTATCCTCAGCTCTATTTCTCGCTCTACTTCCCGGGGCACGCGAAAGTGCATTCCCTGGTGGAATGCGGACTGTTCTCGGGCTGTCCGCTGTAAGTGTGCAGCCTGGAAGAAACACCGATGCCGGCAGACGGCCTATTTTGTTTCGGAAGGTGAGTGTAGTGGCCCGTTGGACCATTTGCACAGCTAAACACGAGAGTTGGAAATCTTATGTCTCCACCATTACGTCCGATAATCCTCTGCCGCAGGTCTGGAAGAAAATGCGCAAGATAGAGGGTAAGTTTGTTCCTGATGTCTCGCCAGTCGTTCACCTCCATGGTACTCTTGTGGCGGATCCAGTGACGGTCGCGACCGAACTGGGTTCCCACTTTTCGACTGTTAGCTGAGGTTCTCATCTTCCTCAATCCTTCCTTCTTCATAAACTCGTTCTTGAATCTCATCCCTTAAATTAAAGTACTCATCTCCGACTTCCCTATAACAATCCTTTTTCTCTCTCTCTCCGAACTTTAGTCTGCTCTGGATCTCTGTGGTTCTACGGCAGCGGGCTCAGATGACATTCATTAGAGGATACTTCGCCATCTCCCTTCATGCACATCAAAGTATTTACTGAGTCTGTATAACCAGGTCTGGGAGTCGTCGTCAATCTCTGAGGAGTGGCTCGATGCCATTGTAATCCCTATTCGGAAAACGGGGGCTCTAGGGACATCTCTTAAGGACTTCCGCCAAAGTGCCCTCACGAGTTGTGTCTGCAAACTTTTTGAACGTATGATCAATGTTCGTCTGATGTGGTTTTTGGAACACTATCACCACCTTCTTGATTTGGTTTTCGCTAGTGCCGCAACACGACTGATGTCTTGGTGAACTTTGTAGTCTATATTCATACTGTTTTTGCTGTGAAAACCTCCGTTGTTGCTGTCCTTTTTGACCTGGAAAAGGCTTACGACACCACCTGGAGATATCATATTCTGTCCCAACTTCGTTCTTTTGGCCTTCGTGGTAATCTCCCTCTCTTCCTCCAAAGCTTCCTCTCTTGTCGTTCCTTTAGAGTGAGGCTTAGTTCCATTCTTTCTGCCTCTTTTCGCAATACGAAGGTGTACCCCAAGGTAGTGTTCTGATCACTACTTTTTTTCTGGATGCCCTCAATGGTCTTCTTTCCTCCCCTTTGGCATCTTCTCCACTCTCTATGTCGACGATCTTACTTTTTGTTGTCGAGGTGATGATTTGCCTCTCCTTCAATGGCGGCTTCAACTTGCGATTGATGCCATGTTGTCTTGGGCCACCAATCATGGCTTCAAGTTCTCTGCAACTAAGACTTGTGCTATGACTTTTACTCGGAAGCAGGTCGTTCTTCGTCCCTCTTTGTCACTTTATGGTCATCACCTTGTGTACAAAGATTTTGCTAAGCTTTTGGGGTTAATCTTTGACTCTCGGTTATCTTGGTTATCCCATATCTCTTACCTCTGAGTTGAATTCTTTAAGGCCCTTAATCTACTTAAGGTTTTGTTCCATACTTTTTGGGCAGCCGATAGGCGCACGCTCCTTTCTGTACATTCTTCTCTCGTACTGTTTAAACTCGATTATGGTTGCCCTGCTTACTCGTCTGCTTCTCCTTCTACTCTTCGCCGTCTTGATGCTCTGGGCAGCAGATTTATACTTAGCAACCATACTAGGTTGCGCCTCAGCTCTGGTGCCTTTTGTTCAACTCCTTCCTTCAGTTTCAATGTTGAAACTGGCTTCCTGTCTCTCCTGGACCGCAGTGATCGCTGCTCGGTCCTTACAACACCCTCACTCTTACCTTTGTCGTGATTTGACTTTTATCCCTCCTGTAGTCACTATTCCCCTTCACCACCTTCCTCTTTCTGTTCGGTTGTCTCGTCTACAAAATTCTCTTTCGGTTAGTGTTACCAATATTCCTCCTCGTGTTGTTCCATCCTTACCCCCGTGCAGTCCCCCTTCCTAAATTTTGTAAAATCCTGACCCATGTGACTAAAGCTTTTACCCCTCCTACAGTTCTGAAACGCCTTTTCCTTGAATACTTTTCTTCACACTCCTGCTCCATCTGCGCTTTCACTGATGGGTCCAAGTTTGCAGACGATGTAGGCTACTCTGTTGTTTTTCCTGAACACACCTATATGTGTCGCCTGCCTTTGGAGAATAGCATCTTCACAACAGAATTTATGCCATTCTCTATGCTCATCGTCTGCTGCTTTCTCACTGTCAGTCCTCCTTTGTGGTTGTAGTTGACTTTCGTAGTACCCTCATGACTCCAGTCCATCCGGTAGTAGTCAAGATTCAACATTGGCTGTTTCTAATCTCCAGTAGATTTAAACCTGGAGTTTTGCTGAGTTCCCAGCCATATTGGTGTCTCTTTAAATGAGCGTGCGAATGCTGCTGCTGTGGTTTTCCTTATTCCGACTTTTGCCCAATTTATTCATTCCTCCATCCTTGCCTGTTGGCATGGTTGTTGGTCTTCTATTACTGGTAACAAACTGGGTGCTCTTAAGAGTAGTGTGTCCCTGTGGCCTTCCTCGTACCACCGTAACCGGAGGTGGGAAACGTCTCTGGTGAGATTGCGTATTGGCCATACACGCTTAACTCGCGGACACTTAATGCAGCGCCGCCCTGCTCCTTTTTTTTTCTTTTTTTTTTTCTTTTGCTCCTAAAAAGAGTTTTAAAAGGAATCCATTCACCGAAGCGTGGACACCATTAATGCACCTGGAATAAAATCAGTCGCTATTCCTGGCCTTCTCCAGAAGCAAAGTTCTGCCCCTCAAGAGTAAAGCAACTTCAAGCTGTCCTTCATCTCTCATATAAATCTTTAACGGCTCTGAAGGCTACAGACGTGGCTTATCGTACGGCAAATATTTGTTCCAGCTGCCGCTCAGGTATATTTTTTGTTGCTTATTTTCACATTTGCATTGCCCAACAAACATATTTTCTATCTTAGCAAACAAGGAACCACTTCAACATTCCTAACATCACCTGGGCCAAACTCATTATCTTGCAAAAAATTAAAAATAGAAAGCAGGAACTGTATAGCTTGGCTGATAAACGGGAGCGAGGAACGACAGGGCTGTTGATCAGATACATTGTTTGTATTGTAAGGAATGCAAGGAGAAGTTCTCGTCGACAGTGTCAAACTTTCCAACAGGCGGCTCGCCCCCCAACTTCCAGCAGTATAGTTGCTGATCAAACACTGCTTGAGAGAGGAGGCGTCCCCACCACCGCTGCCAGATCCTGCTCTGCCGACACAGACCAACATTGTGACGATCTGGCATCGACTGGGACGGTTGGGCAGGTACTGTAATGGTCGGGAAGGAGCTGTAACGTTCGGGTAGTACTGTAACGATCGGACAGGAACTTGTACGTTCGGGCAGCAGCTGTGACGGTTGGGTAGGAGGTGTGACGGTCGGCTGAGGCTGTGATGGTCGGGCAGCAACTGATAGTTGGGCCTACCACGCCTCTTGGATCTTCTTCACACTACGTCTCGGACATCAAATAGTCTCAGTCTCTCAGTCTCTCAGTCTCTCAGTCTCTCAGTCTCTCAGTCTCTCTCAGTCTCTCTCTCTCTCTCAGTCTCTCTCTCTCTCTCAGTCTCTCTCTCTCTCTCAGTCTCTCTCTCTCTCTCAGTCTCTCTCTCTCTCTCAGTCTCTCTCAGTCTCTCTCTCTCTCTCAGTCTCTCTCTCTCTCTCTCTCTCTCAGTCTCTCTCTCTCTCTCAGTCTCTCTCTCTCTCTCTCTCTCTCTCTCTCTCTCTCTCTCTCTCTCTCTCTCTCTCTCTCTCTCTCTCTCTCTCTCTCTCTCTCTCTCTCTCTCTCTCTTTCTTTCTTCTCTCTTCTCTCTTCTCTCTGTCTCTGTCTCTGTCTCCCCTCTCTCTCCTCTCCTCTCTCTCTCTCTTTCCCCTCTCTCTCTCTCTTTCCCCCTCTCTCTTTCCCCTCTCTCTCTCTCTTTCCCCTCTCTCTCTCTCTTTCCCCTCTCTCTCTCTCTTTCCCCTCTCTCTCTCTCTTTCCCCTCTCTCTCTCTCTCTCTCTCTTCTCTCTCTCTCTCTCTCTCTCTCCAACTGCCCCTTTTCATTGAGAGAAAAAGGGAAAGATAGAGAAAGTAGGAGAGAAAAAGAGAGGGGGGGAGGGGGTTAACTAAAGATAGTGTGAAAGAAAGAGAAACATAATTGAAGATCGCAGGTCTCTGAAGATGACTGTTGGTCCTGTGGAGTATATACCAGTGACAGACTTGGCAACTTCACAGCAGGGCCTGAGTGAAGGTATCCCTAGCGGCTGACTCCACACACCAACACGGCCTTTTATTAGTTCTTCAAACGTTCCCAGAAGTTTCTCCAGCATTAGGATGTTTTGACTGACATTTTGAAGTGTACTGACTTCTGTAAGTCATTGTGTGAAAATCAAAATCCTCCTTCGACAAAGAACTCTCAGTAGAAGCTACGAAATTGATGGCAGCTGGGGCTCTCACATTGCTAGCATCCCTGAAGCTTAAGATTCGTTTTAATGTCTCTTTTAAAGCTCTACGAGAGAAGTACGTCACATAGCTACAACACTACAAATTCTCTTGTAGGAACTCCAGTCACCTCTATATCGCAGACAAGACCTTGTCACACCAAATGACAGAATAAACAACACCCAATGAGACCTGTACGCTTGCCAACTCAGACACATCCTCTTACACCTATAACTGACAATCAAGAAGTGTCCATCCACTTCACCTGTACAAGAGCCAAATCAAAACTACGAGCCAGAATAGACCTTTCAGAAAGGCTGGATGCAGGCATGGCCACCCTAACCAACATTCTCGGCCTTCACACACAGCCGCATAATAACAATTATTGCCAGTGGCTGCATTACCAATTTCAGCAACATTCTGATCAACATCAGAATGTTGTCTAACAAAGTGTAGTCATGAGGGACCAATCAATTAGCATAATGTCTGCCAACGTCTGGGGCTTCAGTACCAATATTGGCGACCTCTCACACAGTTTCACGAACACTCATCGTCCTGATTTGGTTGCTATGCTGGAAACATTTCTAAATTACAGGACTTCTGAAGACTTTGCTAATTAAGATTGTGGGATGTACCTCATGGATGGTAGGGACAATGAGTGAGGGAGAGGGGGAGGTTTTGATTGATGAAGATTAAGCCACCCAAGAGGTGGCATGGGCATGAATAGCCCCGTAATGGATGGAGGGTTATCTTCTTGAGGTTATCTTGCGATGATTTTGGGGCTTAGTGTCCCCGCGGCCCGATCCTTGACCAGGCCTCCTTTTTGTTACACACCCCCAGGAAGCAGACTGTAGCAGCTGTCTAACCACCAGGTACCTATTTACTGCTAGGTGAACAGGCGCATCAGGGTGAAATAAACTTTTTGCCCATTTGTCTCGGTCTCCACCGGGGATCGAACCCGGAACCTCAGAACTACGAATCCGAAGCGCTGTCCACTCAGCTGTCAGGCGCCCCCTAAAATGTTTTCGCGACCTTGCCAGGGGAAGAAGCAGTTTGCTTCAGTAAATATTTACATGTTCAACCCATTGATGTGGTCATGCATGTTCATCTGGAAATTATGGTCTTCAAAATATGCATAAATCCTGGAACTTCAATTATGGAATGTGCAATGTACAGACCTCAGTGGCATGGGGTTTGTACATTGTAATCTCACAGCATATCCGTACTCCCATGCCTAATCTATCTACAATAATGGCCATTGAACAAAATACTTAGTATATTGTGAGACAGAAACACCTAGTAGTCTTCTGAACAGACGTGACAATCTTTGGTGTCGGCTGGTATACTTATCTCCGTTGTTAGCCACCAACAAGTGGGTAAAATTAGAGACGCAGCAGCCAGACCAGCGTCGTATGTAGAGTTCCACAACAATGGCCTTCTCCTCCTTCCTCACTTATTCACACGAGATTTAATATATATTTAATTGTGAGAGGGGCTGTTTAATTCAGCTCTCCACAGGATCGAATTAAGAAAAATTATTTAAATGAATGTTTAAAGCATTGGAATTTATACATGCTGTACATATATATATTTACAAGAATTATATATGAAAATAACATAAAAGTATGTTATTATATGAATTTATTATTCATAGGAACGATGATGAGGATTCGAACCCACTCACTTGGTACTCCAGGCTAGCGCCCTGGACCACTACAAGGTCAAAAGCAATACAACCTGGGATTGAGACGAATCCACTAGCCCGGAGTCCTGAAGCTCCCAACTGGAGCCCAAACCAGGGGTTTCACACATTGGTCCCCGTGCATTCTGGCTTTGTGGTCAGGTAGTTCACCTATTGATTTTTTCACTGATACATCACATTAATGTGATTTCATTGTGCACTATTATACAGTAATTTATGTCGTAAGAAGGAACGATTTCTCACAGTTAGTTATCACTACACTGGTTATCCCATCAGATCGAGGTGAAGAATCCACTCTTACAGCCTGTCTCCGGGACAAGGAAAACAGGCGGGTCCTCTGCTCTGAGCTATTAGTAGCTAAATGGAATTTCTTCTTCCAGGGGGACGTGAATAGCCAAGTGAATGCATTAACTAGTCGCATACTGGTCCTACAGCATAAGTATCTTCCTTATCAGTGGTATGTGATCAAACCTTCTGATCAGCAATGGTTTCATTGTAGCTGACGGGTGGTGGCTGATGCTAAAATTAAGTTCTGGAGGAGATTCAAAATGAATCCTTCAGCATACAACAGAGTCATTTCACGACGATCTTGTTGTGATATCAAAACGTTCAGATGGGAATCAGAAACTAAAAGAAAACTTGCATCAGGAAGATTTGGATCATCACATTACCGTCAACTATTACAACTGTCATCACACTTCAGTCAATTGTCATACTACTTCCGTCAGTGACATACTACTGTCACCTATCATTTAGGGAAGCCCTAGTCTAGGTGAGCCTCCCACCACTGGTGGCTGTGAGCCAACCCTCTATGTTCGTCGCCAACAGTTCATAAAGAAACTTCCAACATTATCACACATTTAGCAAACTTAACAAAACCATGGAAGAAGTAAATAAATTACCGAGTCAGTATCTTATAATTTGAAGGGCGTTGGGAGGGAGTATTGGTGGCTCCTGTGACGGGGTCGGAACATGCGTAGTGAAGAGAGGCTGAGGCGCAGCTTCCAACGGGTTAGGCCTCAAGCTGTTCTTCTCTCGAGGCACCGCTGGAAGGTTGGCAAATTTGTGTCCAGTCTACTGACTTACCTGAGCACACTGGCGCTTCCAGTGGCTGCTGCTCTTCCGGTGTTGGGTACGGGTTGGGTTTGGTTCTGTTAGATAGGTTTATATCCGTTGGTGAAGTCTTGTGCATAGTGACTTCTGTTAAATATAGTTTGGTTTGTTAAGGGGACAATGAAAATGACCTGTTCAGTTCTTATCTTTATTACTTGCTTTAGACACATACATCTGGCAACATCTTATTCTCGATTACTTTTATTAGGCCTAGGATTGCTAGGAGAGGTGAGGTTAGGTTCTATATTTAAGTTATGGTTAAGAAAGTTTCCCATTTGGTCAAATTCAATAACACAAAACGTCAACTTTTTTGGCAGTCCATCACTACATATTGGTGCTTTCGACCAAATAATTACTATAAATACTGTCCGTTTAGGAGGTTGGGCTCTATTCTCATATAAAAAATTTGTACAATAATTCTCTTCCAAGATATTGAATGATATACGATGCTGGCAGCATGCTGCCTGTGATATGTTGTATGTCTAGTATAACATACTTTACACTATGGGACGCAGTATAAAAAAGTCATAGAATCCTTATCACAAAACATGTTAGTGATACGCCGTGTAGCAGGTAGCCTCATCCCCGCACTAAGATATGCACCCTGCTCGCACTCCGGCATTGCACCATTGTCAAAATGTATTATGTTGCTCAAGTTTTGACAGCTGTTTCACTTTGTTAACAAAACGAAGGTGAATCACTTAACTGGCAGAAAATTGCTACTCCAGTAAAGGATGAACAGTTTGTTCAGATTTGTTTGTTTGAATTTTCCCCAGACGATATCATTCTGATGCTGCCCCATCCACTGATAAAACCGCTAATTAATAGCTCGAACCTAATTTCTTTTCTCTGGTTCAATGACCTGAAGTAAATACCTCAATGTCATATCTCAGCAAATAAATATATCTGCAATGATTCTGAAGCTTTCAGTCGTAATACAAACCTTATTTAAAACTTTCTCCTGAACAAATTTACTGAAGACTGTTTTCAAGCTGGGTTATACAGAAAGCAGCAATACTGCACGGGACTGATAAGAAATATAATTAGCAATGAACGTGATAATAACAAAGATATCAATCAGTACCTGAGACAGCCTGAGGGGCACAACAGACGAGGAAAGTACATAGTATTGCTTACACTGAGAGGTGTAACCAGCTTCTTGGTGTATATACACTGCGGGTTTAATTTTATCATGAACTGTGTTTAACACTAAAGAATACTCGTCTTTTTTTGTCAGTAAGCTGTTGTGGTTGAGAGATTTATCAGTGACGAATTCGTGAAGTGAACCAATAATTTTCAGTGAATATTCAAGAAGAATTTTGTGTTTTTAGAACTTTATTTATTGCTAAAATATATTTGCAGGACGGACAGTAGCAGGGACGGATTACTGCCCTGGAGTACTGCTTCATACTGGGTTGTCTGGGTCCTGGAGTACTGCTTTATACTGGGTTGTCTGGGTCCTGGAGTACTGCTTCACACTGGTTTGTCTGGGTCCTGGAGTACTGCTTCACACTGGTTTGGCTGGGTCCTGGAGTATTGCTTCACACTGGTTTGTTTGGGTCCTGGAGTACTGCTTCATATTAGTTTGTTTGGGTCCTTGTAATGATATCAACACCGTTGCTGGAGTGTGAAATCGCCATCTATGGACCTGCACTTCAACTCCCAAGTATTAGGCGAGACGCAGACAATGTCATTGTTGGCGGTGGTGTGGCGTCAGAGAAAGACTCCTGTTTCATACCTCAGTTAGGAGGTGAGGTCGATGATGATGACCTCTGGTGGGTGGCATAACGATACCCACGCCATCTACATTGTGAATACAATTACAATTTCAGTTTCCCGGTGGAAGAGTGTTATCCTAAGGTCACCCAGTATACTGTCTGTCTAGCGAATGACGTTTATTTTCACATAGGTGACGTGAGGAGGCGATTGCGATGATGAGAGCAGTTCACCTTGGGCAGTCCAGAACTCCTGACTAAGTCCTGTGAGAGGACAAAGTGGCCGCCGTCGGTAGGAGCAGTGTGTTAGCTGCTGGATTTATGTAGTGTTGTATGGACCGACGTACCCGGGATTTGGCCAAGAGGAGTTACGAGACGACAGTAGTGTTCGTCTGCTGAGAAGTCCTGCTAGTTGGTTGCTAGAGACTTTTGCCAGGGAGTTAGCTACCCCTGTACGTGACTATTTGAGACCCCCTGTCAGCTTGTTGTTGAAGTCCTCTGCCAGTGTGTTTCTGGAGAGCAGGTGTGGGGTTTTGGGATATCGTGACAATACGATGTGTGGACTGGCTCATGTTGAAAGTGAACTCGCTGGTGATTGCCATTGAGCGTAGACGATGTATATGTGAAGATAGTGACTCACCGGGACTTGATGAACACTGCAGATCTGTTGAGTGTCCTGGGTGAAAGTGACAGTGTAAACATGTGTAGTTATACTTGGATATATAATATATATTGGTGAAGGTGTAATTGAAGGTGATAATATATTGGTGATGGTGTAACTGCGTCTTTTTTAACCTCCTTTATTCCTTGCACTGTTACTTGTTACCGCCAATTTTTGAGAACTTACCATTGACTTGGGGTAGGCTCAAAGAAGAAGAGGTTATAAGACACGTTAACAGAAGTAAGGGAGAAAAGGTAGAACAGCTTATTGACAGAGCCCGGGTGCATGAGGGAATTGTGTAAAACCCTGGTTTGTGTCTCGGAGAGACTGCAGGATCCGTGTGAGGGCAGATGAACTCCCAGTTGCAATTCTTTTGACCGTGTCGTGGCACAGTCGATTAAGGCGCGTCTGGGAGCCTCTCGGATGTAGGTTCGAACCCCCTCATCGCGGCCCTTGTGGATTTATTCATTTGATGCATCACACTATTGTGATTTCTGTGTGTAATGAAGTAAGGACGATGAGGTAGAACAGCTTATTGACAGAGCCCAGATGCACGCAGGAATTGTGTAAAGCCCTGGTTTGTCTCGGAGAGACTGCAGGATCTGTGTGAGGGCAGATGGTCGATTAAAGCGCATCTGGGATACTCTCGGACGTAGGTTCGAACCTTCATCACGGCCCTTGTGGATTTGTTCAAATAAACCCATCCTCACACCAATATACCTGGAGATTGGGTTGAGAGTTCATCCACTCCCTAAGCCCAACCTGGGGCCAGGCTTGTCTTGTGATAGCTTGATCTAGATGCCTGTTGGTTGGATTGGCCCCGCTGGCCTGCATATCCGTTATAAACCGGCTTTTCCAGCACTTCCTGTAGGAAGATGTCTGATATGTTCTTAAAGACCTTCACTTCTGTTTCTGCAATATTTCTTATATTTGTTGGGAGGATATTGAAGAGCTGTGGACCTCTTCATAGTGTTTTCTGATTGTGTCGATGGCGACACAACTCTTCGCTTGGTCCATTTCGCATTGCCTACCACATCTTACATTTCAGTTGGCTGATATTTGTTGTGTATATTAAGGACCTAACCTTCTAGTATCTTGAATAATGAGCATTACTGAAGACGGGAAAACAAAGATAAATAATTATCAAAATAAGGCACCAAGACAGGAAGAATATGTAGCACTGTCTTTGTTGTGGGGTATTTAATAGGGACTCAATATCACTCAGTATACCAATACGAGAATCAAGAGACATAATCCGAGCTACATCAAACTCATCGGATTCTAACGAGGGGACAAGTGACCCAGAGGTACATTTGGAATGCAAGACTTACAATTATCCTGATAATGAGGACATTCAACAAGAAGGTGCACGAATGTTAGTGCGAAAATGCAGTTCATTTAATGATAATGGAACAACTCCCATTCTCCTTAACTGCCGATGAGTTAAGCGAGTGTGGCCGATACGCAGCCAAGTCTGAGCCGTTTTCCACTGCCCATTAGAGTGATTTGAGGAAGGCCATGGCGATTGGCCACCTTTGAGTGTACAGTGTGCGCACCATAAAGGTGGCCATTAACCTTGCCAATAGTTGCACGTTACAGAATGAATGACTGGGTAGAAATCCAAATAAGAAATCCCTTTATGATATTGGGACAGATATGAATGGCCTCCTTAGCAGTGGTGTTTGGAAGTTCATTCGAGGTAACACCAACATGGCTGTGTACCCAACAGTATTTAACTGTCTATAATCTGCTAAAGCTGAGTAAGAGATAATATTGGATTTCGACCACCATAGGATGCAAAGGGTTAAAAGATTACACTGCCATGAGGGCGCTGAGAGACAACCACAATGACCAAGAAACATTGAGGCATAAAAAGCAACTGGCGAAGAACAACTGCATAAAGCTCTGGCATGAAGTCTGCAGAAACAGAAGGCCAGGACAAATTTGTAGTAGCCAATGGTATTCGAACCATCTTTGAATAGAATGAGAGTGCAATTGACATAAAAAATGTAAAAAAAAAAGGTGTTTCATAACATGCAGGTTGGGACCTTGCAAAATTTCACAAGTGGGGCTGAAGCAAGCCATCCTTATAGAAAAGGAAAGGAGGGAGAGGAAGCATGGCCCTCCAGAAGAGCAGTACTCAAAGCACAGCAAAAGAGGAATGGGAGTGTTGCACGAAGAATTGATGTATGGTAGTAACGATCGTGGCGATCATATAAACACCGAACACCATTTTCACCATATGAACTGTGGATAAGGAATGAACGACGCACTAGAGCTGAGGCATTAACCCTTCATGATGTAGAGCATCGAGGGAATAAAGGGTTGAGGTTGGAGCAAAGAAATAGGCACAGTAATCAGAATCTTGCAAAGACAGCACAAGAGTGTTCGTCTGTCAGCTCCGCAGGACATGACTTTGAGCATTTAGTTCGGAGATGAGGGATATGGGGCAACCAAGACAAAAAAGTTTCAAAGATAGGACCCAAGAGTTTAGTAGTACAGTATCTCTACGAAGAAAGCAATTTTCATAGAGGGACAAGGAGGGATAAGTAGTGCCATGTGTCCAAGCAAAAGTTATGGCACAATTCTTAGTTGGAGAGAACGTGAAGTTGTGATTAGTAGCTCAAGTCGACATACTATCGATCCCAAGTTGCAGTCTTAGTTGAATAAAGAAGAAATCAACTCTGGGACTGTAAAGAGTGAGTTCGTCTGCATAAAGGGCCTAAAGATCACTAACGGCAACCAAGAAACAAGTAGCGTTTAAAACACTACCCTGGGAACACCTTGCGTTGTACGTTTAGAATGTAATTTGTTACAGCTTTCTCACACATTGTTGGAAGGTGTACTCTAAACGTACGACGAAACAGGAAGCTTTGAAGGAAGAGGGAGAGTGCCATGAAGGTCCAAAGAATGTAGTTGGACTAAAATCTGTAGGATGTTTCATATGCAATTTCAAGTAAAAAAGAGAACAGGTACTATGGAGATATTCGTAGCAAAGGCAATACGAATGTAAGCTGCCAAGTCCACTAGCGTGTCAGTCATGCTGTGACTGACATGTACTCATCTAGTTGTACTCACCTAGTTGTACTTGTGGGGGTTGAGCTCTGGTTCTTTGGTCCTGCCTCTCAACTTTCAATCAACTGGTGTACAGATTGCTGAGCCTACTGGGCTCTATCATATCCACATTTGGAACTGTGTATGGAGTCAGCCTCCACCACATCACTGCCTAATGCAGTCCATCTGTTAACTACTTTGACATTTAAAAAGTTCTTTCTAACGTCCCTGTGGCTCATTTGGGTACTCAGTTTCCACCCGTGTCCCCTTGTTTTCGTCCCACCCGTGTCCCCTTGTTTTCGTCCCACCCGTGTTAAACAGTTTATCTTTATCTACCCTGTTAATTCCTCTTGAGAATTTTGTAGGTAGTGATCATGTCTCCCCTTACTCTTCTGTCTTCCAGTATCGTGAGATGCATTTCACGCAGCCTTTCCTCGTAACTCATGCCTTTTAGTTCTGGGACTAGCCTAGTGGCATACCTCTGAACTTTTTCAAGCTTCGTTTTGTGCTTGACAAGATATGGGCTCCATGCTGGGGCCGCATACTCCAGGATTGGTCTTACATATGTGGTATACAAGGTTTTGAATGATTCCTAGCACAGGTTCCTGAAGGCAGTTCTGATGTTTGCCAGCCTTGCATAAGTCGCAGATGTTATTCTTTTTATGTGGACTTCAGGAGACAGGTTTGGTGTGATATCAACTCCTAGATCTTTCTCTCTGTCCGTTTCATGGAGGACTTCATCTCCCATTCAGTATCCTGAGTCTGGCCTCCTGTTTCTTCCGCCTAGTTTCATTACCTTACATTTACTCGGGTTGAACTTTAGTAGCCGTTTGTTGGACCATTCATTCAGTTTGTCTAGGTCATCTTGTAGCCTCATACTATCTTCCTCCGTCTTAAACCTGCTCATAATTTTTCATCATCAGCAAACAATGAGAGGAACGATTTTATACCCTCTGGGTTTAGAATCGTTTACATATATCAGAAACGGTATAGTTCAAGGATTGAACCCTGCGGAACTCCACTGGCGACGCCTCGCCAATCTGAGGCCTCACCCCTCACAGTGACTCGCTGTGTTCTGTTACTTAGGTACTCCCTTATCCAATGGAGTACCTTCCCTTTCACTCCTGCTTGCATCTCCAACTTTTGCACTAGTCTCTTGTGTGGTACTGTGTCAAAGGCTTTCTGGCAATCCAAAAATATGCAGAGTGCCCACCCCTCTCTTTTTTGCCTGATTTTTGTTGCCTTACCTTGAGGTTACCTTGAGGTGATTCCAGGGCTCAGCGACCCCGCGGCCTGGTCGTCGACCAGGCTTCCTCGTTGCTGGACTGGTCAACCAGGCTGTTGGACGCGGCTCCTCGCAGCCTGACGTATGAGTCACAGCCTGGTTGATCAGGTATCCTTTGGAGATGTTTGTCAAGTTCTCTCTTGAACACTGTGAGGGGTCGGCCAGTTATGCCCCTTATGTGTAGTGGAAGCGTGTTGAACAGTCTCGGACCTCTGATGTTGATAGAGTTCTCTCTCAGAGTACCTGTTGCACCTCTGGTACTCCTCTCTTCCCTTATCACAGAATTCAATTAATCCTGTGAGGCATGACTTGCCATTCATGTTGGTGTTGCGTCACAAAGTTTCTTCGCTCCAGATGTTCCACTAGCTTTTTTTCGCACAATTTTCTCCATCAACTTGCATGGTATGCAAGTTAGCGACACTGGCCTGTAGTTCAGTGCCTCCTGTCTGTCCTCTTTCTTGTATATCGGGACTTCATTTGCCATCTTCCAAATGTTTGGCAGTTCACCAGTGATTTGTTATACACCATGGAGAGTGGCAGGCACAGTGCTTCTGCTCCTTCCTTTAGTATCCATGATGATATTCCATCCGGGTTTATAGCCTTTGTCACATCCAACTCTAGCAAAAGTTTCCTTACATTCCCACTGGTAATCCCAAAGTCTTCTAGTTATTTTATCTTGAGATGATTTCAGGGCTTGGCGTCTTCACAGCCTGGTTCTCGACCAGGCCTCCTTTTTGTTACTCACCCCCCTGGGAAGCAGACAGTAGCAGCTGGCTAACTCCCAGGTACCCATTTACTGCTAGGTAAAAGGGGCATCAGGGTGAAAGAAACATTTTGCCCATTTATCTCCGCCTCCACCGGGGATCGAACCCGGAACCTCAGGACTACGAATCCGAACTGCTGTCCACCCAGCTGTCAGGTGCCTAGTGGTGCCGGAATATTTATTCCTTCTCTTATCTCTGGAACTCCTCCTTGCTCTAATGTGAAGACCTCCTCGAATTTCTTATTAAGTTCTTCACACACTTCCTTGTCGTTTGTAGTGAATCTGTCTGCCCCTATCCTCAGTTTCATTATCTGTTCCTTCACTGTTGTTTTTCTCCTGATGTGGCTGTGCAGCAATTTAGGTTGAGTCTTTGCCTTGCTTGCTATGTCGTTTTCTTATTGCCCTTCTGCCTCTATTCTCACCCTGACGTATTCATTCCTGGGTCTCTCGTATTCTTCTCTGCTCTCAAGTGTCCTGTTATTTCTATAGTTTCTCCACGTCCTTTTACTTAGTTGCTTTGCTAGCATACATCTCTGATTAAACCATGGGTTTCTTATCTGCATTTAATTTTTTCCCTTTTGGATCTGGATAAACTTGTCTGCTGTCTCCTTACACGTCTGCGTAATGTATTCCGTCATGTCTTGGGCCTTCTTTTCCCTGAGCTCTGTTTCCCATGTTATATCTGTTAGGAATTTTCTTATCTCCACATAGTTTGTTTTCCCTTATGAAATGCCAGCCTTTTGTTTTCAGGTCCCTTCGTTGAGTACATTAATCCTTCTTCGACCAGATATTCAATACACTGTGATCGCTCATTCTTACTGGAGCCTAGAAGCCGATTTTTGTTATGTCAGAGTCGTTCAGAGTGAAGACTAGGTCGAATCTCGCTGGTTCATCATTTCCCCTCATTCTTGTGAGTTCCCTGACATGGTGGTTTAAAAAGTTTTGTTGTTGCCACCTCCAATAGTTTAGCTCTCCATGTTTCCTCTCATCTATGCAGTTCCTTGTTCTCCCAGTGTATCCTTCCATGATTGAAGTCCACCCATGATGAGCAATTGGGATCGAATTCTACAAGCAGAATTCTTAAATGTGTAAGCCTAATTGATAGGGGAAGAACCATTGGAATTATTCCAAAATTATATAACCGTGGCTAGGATTGAGGAGGGTGAACACCGATTAAACCTATTATGACGATTGGGACATTTAAACTTGCTATCCCCCCCCCATCACTGCAGCCATACAACATCCAACCTCTCTTCCTTCCCCTGATTGTGCCTATGGCACTTCTGTTATTCACTGGCTCCATTTTGCATTTCCATATCGTTAACTCCAGTATGTTGTTATTTTACTGTGCAAATTTGGGACCAGTATTTTACATGTATATATTATTTGATATCTCTCTCGTCTCCTTTCTAGAGAGAACATCTTGAGAGGTTTGAGTCGATCCTAATAGTTTAGGTGCTTCATTGTGTTTATGTATGCCGTATATATATGTTCTATGAATTCCTTCTATTTCAACAATCTCTTCTGCTCTGAAAGAGAAAGTGAGTATCGAGCAGTACTCAAGACGGAAGAACATTCCGACTTAGACCAGATTTGGCATTAAAAGGAAAAGGACAGCTTGCTACTTCTCCTGGAGGCTCCTTGCTCCTACGTCCACCACATATTGCAGTGGTGTGACGGGGGAATGTACTTCTATGGTACTGCTCACACCAGCAAGAATTACTGAAGGCGGGAGGTCTCGAGTATGAAGAACTCGCAAATAGCTTCTGATAGCTATTTCCCTTTTGTGAACAAATCTGGTTGTGTTCTGCATTATGTATTTCGTTTAAGTTCTTCATTTTTACCATATCTAAGTAATTGGAATTTATCACTGTTAAAAAAATCATATTATTTTCGTTGTCCAATGAAGATTCATACTAGCCTGTCTGTTTTAAATGTCTTCAACTGTGGTAATTTGTATGTAGAATTCTGTACCGTCTGCACTAGATAACACAAAGCTGTGACTTGTATTTTTGTTTATGACTGACATGAGAATGAAAAAATGAGCCCTTGGGTACAGGGCTCAAAGACTGTGTCCATGGGTACAGAGCTCAAGGACTGTGTCCATGGGTACAGAGCTCAAGGACTGTGTCCATGGGTACAGAGCTCAAGGACTGTGTCCATGGGTACAGAGCTCAAGGACTGTGTCCATGGATACAGATCTCCAGGACTGTGTCCATGGATACAGATCTCCAGGACTGTGTCCATGGATACAGAGCTCAAGGACTGTGCCCATGGGTACAGAGCTCAAGGACTGTGTCCATGGATACAGAGCTCAAGGACTGCGCCCATGGATACAGATCTCCAGGACTGTGTCCATGGGTACAGAGCTCAAGGACTGCGCCCATGGGTACAGAGCTCAAGGACTGCGCCCATGGGTACAGAGCTCAAGGACTGTGTCCATGGATACAGAGCTCAAGGACTGTGTCCATGGATACAGAGCTCAAGGACTGTGTCCATGGATACAGAGCTCAAGGACTGCGCCCATGGGTACAGAGCTCAAGGACTGCGCCCATGGGTACAGAGCTCAAGGACTGCGCCCATGGGTACAGAGCTCAAGGACTGCGCCCATGGGTACAGAGCTCAAGGACTGCGCCCATGGGTACAGAGCTCAAGGACTGCGCCCATGGGTACAGAGCTCAAGGACTGCGCCCATGGGTACAGAGCTCAAGGACTGCGCCCATGGGTACAGAGCTCAAGGACTGCGCCCATGGGTACAGAGCTCAAGGACTGCGCCCATGGGTACAGAGCTCAAGGACTGTGTCCATGGGTACAGATCTCAAGGACTGCGCCCATGGGTACAGAGCTCAAGGACTGCGCCCATGGGTACAGAGCTCAAGGACTGCGCCCATGGGTACAGAGCTCAAGGACTGTGTCCATGGGTACAGATCTCAAAGACTGCGCCCATGGGTACAGATCTCAAGGACTGCGCCCATGGGTACAGAGCTCAAGGACTGTGCCCATGGATACAGATCTCAAGGACTGCGACCATTTGGTCACCACTTGGTCCGGGAGACATCTCCCGTCACGCAGGGTGCAGTTGCGCCTCCACAGATCTCCCTTATCATCTTTTGATACTGGTAATGGCTCGAAAGGGCCACCACTTACGGGCTATTCATGCCCGTGCCACCTCTTGGGTGGCTTAATCTTCATCAATCAATCATCAAGGACTGCGCCCATGGGTACAGAGCTCAAGGACTGCGCCCATGGGTACAAAGCTTTTCATTATGCTCAAACTTGGAAATTGAATATCCGTCAGCGTGTTTTACCTGACATTCCTTTGTACTTCATTGTATGGGCTATAATTCCATGGTCACTTTTATTAAACACAGCAGCAAAGAACATGTATATAACTTCGGTAATTTTTTTAATGCTCTATCATTTTGTCATAGTGGTTATCAAATGCAAAGGTTATCATCTTTCTACTCTAAATCCACGTTGACCTGGGGGTGACCTGGGGGTGTGAATTTCATTGCTTGACATGAAACTGGAGATTTGACCTGGGGCTGAGTGCATGTTGTCAATTCCTCTCTGAGTCTATGCTCATATTATTAACAGTTATATTGTCAGAGTTGTGGATATTGTGCATAAAGACGCTGTCCGGATCTTCAACTTTAATGTTGTATATTGGGGTGCTAAACGTAACCTCATAATGTCCATTTAGGATTTCATTAATTTCTTTGTTGGTCTCAATGTAAGAATCTTCACTTGTAAGTATACGTTCAACTGTTGATGGAGCGTTTTTATTTTGTTTTGTATATGTGAAAGTATTCAAAACTTGTCCATTTCACTTTCATGGATTTCTATTACATTTCCATTTCTTCAGTCTGGCGTGATCGCTGTAGCTTCTACTCTATTTCTTCACACTTTGCTTAAATTACTTTTTCTTAGTTGGGATATTTATGTCTGTTTAAGCACTTAAGTTATTCTTCAAATTCTTCTATGGTGTCGTCTGTGTTCTTGCATTTTTAAACCTTGCCTCACAAATCATTACACAAGACATCACACAAATAAACATCACATCCCACCAATGATCCCTGACAATACACTAATAAACCACCATCTCACACCAATAAATCCAACCTCACGTGAATAAACTCCATTCCGGTCCAATAAACGCGACTTTATACTATTATTCCCGACCTCACACCAATAAACCTCATAACATAACTCCATTCTGCACCAATAAACCCAACCTCACACAAATAAACTCAACTTCACACCAATAAACCACATTTTACAATAATGAGCCAAACATCAGTGTTCACCCATTCCCCTCCCTCCCAACACCAATAAAACTTCAGTATCCCTTCAGGTGGGCCGCACACACTCGCTGCATCAGACGGAGGAGGACATGCGCGTTGGCCAGAGGCTGGAGAGGGCAGTGGCCTGGGGGTCTTCAGTGCCTTGGTCAGCATCTTCACAGGAGCTGCTGACCACTCTGGCCCGAGGCGTGGTGCTGGCCGTCGACACTCCCTCTGCTGCAGGAGAGAACCAGAGCTGTAGCCCATTGTGTAGGTGGTGGTTGTTGGGGTGGTAGTGTAGGCATTGTTACGTCATGGGGTTTACCTGTTACTTGTGTTGGTGTTCCCCACACGAGAACTGACCACACAGTGACAATTACCACACCATGTGTAGAAGTACCTGATCAGCTCATACTATTCCTGGCCTGCCATGACACCTCCCGCTCACAACAGCTGCCTCACACCACCCTTGAGTGCTTTGCAGCCCCAGGTATGCCTCCACAATGTGACCGAAGGGATTACTCTTCAGGGATTTTACATTTGTATTGCTCACTGATAAATCTCTGAACTTCAGTGCAGAGATCTTTCTCAACTCTCTCTCTCTATATATATTTAGCACTCAACCTTCCTGAGGTACCCCAGTTATTGAGGTACCCCAGCTCACAGAGGTACCCCAACACACCGATGCTCTCAGCACCTCTGTGATCTTGGCAATCACTGAGTTTACACAACAAAGAACGCCATTCTGGGACACCCAGTAAGTGTTGTACAGTCAGCAGAGCACCACACTCGTCACAGCTTGGTGCAGTACAAGTTAACAGGTAGCTGTGTTAAGTGAGGATGGACTATCTTCAAACAAGTCATCATAAACTCCTCTCAGCATGGCTAGGTGCAATATTACTAGTCAATAACTTTTTTTTAACCACTATTGTGTACTGTTGTTGTTTGTTGAGGGGAGACGACGGCTGAGGGATCGGATGCGCCACGGCTGCCCGATACCGAGAAATAGTGAAGAGGGATGGGATCCCTACAGCCTGTTCAGGCCATGAACGTGACCAATGAAGTAGAAGGAATGATAAAGGATGTCATAATGGATGTCCTCATCTCTCACAACTGCCCCATGAAGAGAACAGGAACAGGAACAGGAATGAGGTGGGGAATATGCAGCGTACGGACGGCACTATGTAGTCTGACGCGAATGCTATAAAACCAAGGATAGTGAAGGTGTTCCACAGTATCCTGGTTCAGACACACTGGCAGTAGGGAGACTCTACCTACCACAGACGATGGAGATGTGCAGCCAGGCAGAAGTGCTCAATCCGGAAGCGAGTGAGGGCCGTATTGAGGAGTTGAGAACAGCAAAGAGTACACAGACTTGGGGAGGAGCTCTCTCAGAGGTTTGACAGAGAAGAGGACCAAAGGGCTAGCGCCATCTCCACCTCCCAACCCACGAGGCAGGCTGCCTGGAGCTACAGGAGGTTTTCCATAAAGTCCAGAGGTAAATGTATAAAGTCTTGGAGTCCATATACTGCTGTGTCAGCTACGTCATGACCACTAATCTCAATATGTCACGGAACCCATTGAGGAGAAAGACCGTCCAACACAAGGTACCAGCATACGACAACAGTTTCTCCTTAGATGTGACACAGTGTGACAGTAGACCCGAGGACGCCGAGATAATATAAGATGCAGGACCCTTGTAGAAATAACAGAGTCCATGTGGTATACGACCGCTGAGGTTCTGGAAACTTGTTGGAGTCTTAAGGCCAGCAAGATTGTGAACAGTTTCCTTGCCAGGTATGAATGAGGAGAGGAGAGCGTTCATGTCTGGCAGAAAGGAGAAAGGAGCAAAGTTAGCAGCCAATGAGGTAGAGACGGCTGATCGATGTGGGACACATTCGTGTAAACCTCCAAGTATCCAGAGACTCGCAGATCTGAAAAAATCGAAGGGGCGAGACCATCTAAATCCTTCTTCTGGCGAGGAGTCTTGGAAAAATCCACAGACATCCAGATGAGCTCCTCTACCCATGGAGGTACCAGAGAGATGACCATACCAGGGAAGGGTACAGGTACAGGAAGGAAAAACTGTAAATATGCATCCAGAGCCCGAATGATGAAAGGCAATTAGAACTGAATGCCTGAAATGTGCAGCAGGCACAACCCACCAAAGATTCTCGAGCTGCAGGTGAGTAAGCACATGGGTAGCAGGGAGATGCACTATCCATTGGAGCCGACAACAGAGGGCGAGATGGCGTACCCTCGACTGTGCATGGAGAGAGAACTGGCGTGGAGGTCATCACCCCTAGTGTGGAGCACAAGGCGGCATTTTGAACAGGATCCAGCCATGCAAAGACAGATGAAGCTGCTGAGCCATAGACTTCACTCGCATACATGATCTTTGTACGAATGAAGGCCTTATAGAGGGATAGGAGCGACTCCTGTGAAGCTCCCCATGCCATCCCATTGAGGATTCTGTAGCCAGCAGCCATCATGGCCGGACGTGTCCTCTGGTTGCTCCAGCTCTCTCTCTCTCTCCCAGCGCTTCACTCTAAAAGGTCGGACCACACTCCCAGCTTGGTGTTTTATACCAGTAAGAGTCGGGGGCTTTCTCCAGTGATGTGATTTGACGATCAGAGTACTACCCAAACAGCTCTTGTTCCCTGCTCCCAATACCATGCGTTTGTTCTCTACAAAGTCCAAGGAACGCCGGTCAATGAGCATGCGTTCGGCAAGACCGACCAACCTGAAGCTTTTTAAGGATGTTTACTTGGTGGAGTAACACCTATCGACATCAGCCAGGAAGGCACGGACATCGTTTTCTACTTCTCGAGCGAAGATGACCTTGACAAACTGGTGAGTGTCCACTTCGACTTTAAAGAACTCCACCTCCTGCTCAACTTCCCACGTCAGTACCTTGCTGCATGTACTGTCTTTATTAGTAATCTCAGCCACTGGATCATAGAATGGGACCTAGCAAATACCTCGGCTTTTATGGGCGATATCCAAGACTCAAACCCAGAAATGGAGTTCTACCAAGCTCTTCATCACCGACCACACCTTGAAGTGCACCTTCGTCAACGTAGCCTCGGCTATCCTGGCTACCAAAAATAGTATCTACAGCTTTGGCATCCACATTCCGCCATTCCGTGTGATGATGGAAAGATTCTACAACGTCAAATGGTGCCTCCGATGGTATGAGTACTCCCACTCTACTAACAATTGTCAGCAGCCCGTCCAGAAATGCAGCATTTGCACCAAGGACAGTCACTATCCAATCTGCACATCGAAAACTCCATGCTGTCGGCTCTGTGACAGCAGCCATACAGGAATTTCCCATCGCTGCCCCTGCATACAAAAAGTCATCAAGAAACTGGAGAAAGCCAAGTCATCCTGTACAGCTGGCACCAACTCAAGCACTTCAGCTCTACTCAACCAATCACAAGCCGAGTCAACCTTCAGCGTGCAAGCTGCCATCTTTCCGGATCTTTCAGGTGGCGATGGAGCCACTATATACCAAATCAACCAATGAGGACCCAGCTCCCAAACCACCAGTCACCCACTAAACTAGCAGTCTCCACCAAAATCTCTCCAAGACCAATCACCGTATAGCACGATCCACGCTTTATCAACAACGGCCAGGATGATTGCAGGTTCCAACCCACAGGAATAAGTGAGGATACTGAACATCCTTTACTCTGCGAATGGTCTTCCAACCTTCACTGTACCCGATGGGGTGGTACCCTACACCACCCCAACTCCAGCCACAAGGTCTCCTCCAGCTCCTTACCCGGACATCACTCTGAGCGAGGCCACCCTTACTGACCTAATGTCTGAAGCTGCCAGGGCCTCTCAGACAACTACTACAACGGAAGCAGCACCTTCTCATCCATTGACTTCTGATACAATTACACCCATCGTCCATGACCCCACAGAACCTTCTACAGCGACAGGATCTGCTGCTACTACTCAACCTCCAAAAGCTTATAGCAACTTGTATTCAGCTGACTCATCAGATGACAACATCTTGGTTGGGATTTCACACTCTCATCAATGTAACAACCAAATGGACTACCAAACAGATGAAAACTCGAACGCTAGTTCTACGTTTTCAACACATGGCAAGACCTACTTGAAATCTGAAATAACCGAAGACCCAGACAAGGAGAAGTCAAAACATTGGTCAGAAGAATGAAGACAGAAGATTGCATCTACCAACACTTACCCTCCGAGACAAGCCTTTCAAGCCACCAAGCAGCCTGAGGCAGTATGAATAAAGAAGAAAACTGGATCAAAATACTAGAAGACAAACGACTACTCCAATCCACAGTGGATAGGACACTGATCTTTCTGCCCTTCTCATCACCGCCCTCTTCCTGTTTCTTGAGATTTCATCCTCGTCCTCAAGTTCTTCATCTGCCAGCTCGATAAACCCTTTGGTTCTGAAAACGAAAGCATGCCACCCTGGAGAGCCGTTTATTGATAATGCAATGTAGGCATGAGGCTCGAAGGTGAGCCACATGGTGTCTCCACATCAGCTGCGGGCCATTGAGAACCACCCTCAGCCATCTATGTTCTGAGGCAAAGAGGAGATAATTGCCCCCAACAGTCACCACTGGCTGGGCTGGTAAACGGGTCCAGGAGAGGCTCATGATGCAACTCTTCACCTAGTTAATGGGGAGTTCCTTCTCCAACACACTTCCTGAGAACACACTCACCAACTCCTGCACCGGGCCTTGCGCTTCCAGGAGAGTGACACCATCTGCCAAAAGGGTTTCGTCATCAGTGGAAGCTAAAACCTGGGCACCATGGGTAATCAGACAGAAGGATGGAGAACAGGAGTGAGCTGAGAATTGCTCCCTGGGAAAGACCACTCAAGACCAGGTGGGAGTGGAGACAACTCCAACTACTGCCACTCTGAATGAGTGGACCTGTAGATAGTTCTGAAACCACCCCAAGACATAACCCAAGAGATCTAGTTAAGCCAAACTTTGAAGGACAACCGAATGGGATGCAGAGTCAAACACTCTGGATGTTGAGGAATGCTGCAAAAGCCTGACTACTCCGGTGACAAGTGCCCATTATTCAATGTTCCAAGGCGGGGAGGTAGTCAGTCCTGTTTCTCCCCAGCCAAAACCCACTGAAGCCCTCCGACCTAAGGTTTCTACCACCCACTACACCAGGAGGTGGACTAGGCAATCCATCAATTTCCCAATATATGGAAACAGACTGATGGGCCGAAATGAACTCGGGATAGACTCATCCCCCCTCTGACTTAGGAAATGGTAAAAGAATGACGTATTTCCATAGGTCAGGGAAGTCACCAAAGAAGCAGCAGGCATTATACTGAAAGAGGTGGGACTACAAGACCCTGGGCATCCAACTAATGAATTCACACAGAATGATGTTTATCCCCAGCACAGTGCCCATCTTAGAGTGTGACAGGGCCTCCTCGTGCTCACCAGGTGTAAATGGACGATCCATATTCCGATCTAAGCCCACCCTATTGGGTGCCCCAACTGATGGGACCTGCAGAGAACAGAAAACCTTCTCAAAATGGTCATCCAAAAGCTCAGTCGTCTGTATTACCCCAAGCTCGCATTACCACTAGGGTCTCTGAGTGGGATGGATGGCCAGGGGTAGCTCCCAGACATCTTACAAACAAAGGCCCAGGTGGAACAGAGGTCAAGGCAGAACAAAGGCCCAGGCGGAACAAAGGCCAAGGCTTCTACGGAGGAATAGATTCGGAGAGAGAGGCACAATAATCAGCCCAGACCTAGAGTTTGGCAAGGAGGACTACCCACCTACACTTGGTGTCCGCCCTTCGAAAAGTCTGGCTCTGCAACGAGGTGGAGTGGCGTCTACACGAATGCCACACACATTGCTGGTCCAACACTGCCTGCCGGAATTCAGGAGTTCACCACAGTTGCACCATGGCAGGAAGGGGTGGAGGTCTGGCCACTAGTCCTCTTAAAGTGGCGAGACCCTTTACTGAAGAGGGACTCAGAGAGGGCATATGCAGATCTGTGCAAATATGCTGTAACTGGGGAAAGGGTCGACCAGTCATCATCCTCATATCCAAGCCACCCCTCCTTAGTGAAGACCCATGTGGATCCCTGGGTGGGGATCCATGTGGTCAGGGCAGGACAAGCAATGCCCCTGAAGGAAATGACAATTGGGAGGTATAATCACTACCCAGATATGGTCTAGTCCATATCTGTGCCATCGTAAAGGGGACCTCACCAAGTATAGAGATCGAGCGTGGAAGTATGTCCATTAAGAAGGTCTATCCGGCTTCCCACATCTGGCGGCGTCAGTAAGTAGAGGTCTGGGGAGTAGAGGAGGAACTAAAACAGCCCAGCTGGCCGTGTTGAGGAAGCAACTCAATAGTGTTGGTAGCCATGATGAGTGTTGGGCGTTGAAGTCACCCATAACAAGACAGTTGTCCGTGATCTGGCTAAAATAGTGGGCAAGCTCCCTCATCATTACCAGAAGACATGGGTTATTAGGAAGTACAAAAGTGCCCCACCCATGGGAGAGGCCCACCTCCACCACCAGGAACTACAAGTGCCCTTCTGGAAAAGAGCAAAGCTGGAGCAAGGAACTTGGAACTGAGTCCCTGACCAAGAGGGCAAGCCCCCAGCATCCTGCACTGGCCGATCTTGTCTGTAGACCGAGTACCCCAGCATCATGAAGGAAAGATTGTCAGGAACCCAAGTCAGAAGCTACTGAATTGGTTGTAGAGTTCTCATTGATAATGAGGCAACCCAGAAAAAATCCGTTAGCTGCCTGGCATATGAGGCATGCGGCAAAGACAGGCAAGGGCGTCTAGACTTTACCAGAGGAGGTACTCTACTAGAGGGAACCAGGAGTTGAGAAGAAAAAGATTGAGGGCACAGTTTTTGGAACAGCTCTTGCCAAGGGATCCCTGCCGCTTTATGGTCGATGTCCAACTAGGGAGCCTCAAAGTTTTCCAGACAACTCTTGGACATGATTTTGTGAGGGGTCGTTGCTGAAATAGAGGGAATACAGAGAACATATGCGGCATACATAGACGCAATAAAGCATCTAAATTATTGGGATCGTCTCAAAGCTCTCCAAATGTACTTGCTAGAAAGACGACGGGAGAAATATCAAGTAATGTACATGTGAAAAATACTGAAGGGTCCAGGTCCCAAATCTACACAGTAAAATAACAATATACTGGAGTGAACGCTATGGAAGAAAATGCAGAATAGAACCAGTGAAGAGCAGGGGTGCCATAGGCACAATCAGAGAGATAGCAAGCAACAGCCTAGTGGACCAAACTCTCACAAGTCAAGCCTGGCCTGGAGCCGGCTTGGGAGATAGAAGAACTCCAAGAACCCTATCAAGCAGGTATCAAGCAGGGTCGTGGCATAAACGGCATGCGAGGAGCAGGAGAGGACCCAATATTATCTTGATCTGTATGACTTGTGCTGCTGCAGTTTTTGTAGTGAGCAGCATTATGGCAATGAGGCAACTATGGTCCAATAAATGGCAAGCACAACTATTGTAACACCGGAAAATTATAGGGCTGGACCTGATACGGGGTCGTGTGTATCGCCACCTGGCCAAGAAGGGGCTAGTCAACCTTAACAGGAAATATAGACGTTGGCCCTGCTGCTCCGTGAATCCTAGTATCTTCCAGTAGTCCTGCCAATGAACCCCCAACACCTGCAGAGCATCCTGAATGTTATCCACTTCAACATTCGGGTAAATTGGGCTAATCTTTGCACACCGGGCTCGAGATTCCTCTTATGACAATACCTGTTGGCACGTGACAAGCCAATCCCTCACCTGTGGGTATACCCGACAGCCAAAGTGTGACAAAGCCTGCACCATGATATGTAGCTTCAGTACAACTTTCCTACCCAGGGTACACATGATATAAAGTAGGAAATGTGACCACAAATCCGAACCCTCGATCCCAACACTTAAGCTACAAGGATTCATAAATACACCCTGACCTGTTTTCGACTGGATAAAGACAACCACAAACAAGAAAGAAGGTACCAGAGGATGCAGGTCCTCTGTAGGCGAGGACATCCTTTTAGTGTCTGGTTTGGGGGTAGCATCTGCCACCTCATTCTCCAACAGGAGTTTGCCTGTCAGGGACCGACCATCAACGTCCATGGAGTCTCTGCCCTGGGAGGCTCCAGGCTCCCGCTGATTCTGTGAGAGCCTCCTGGGTAACTGCAGCCAGCACACATTGGCCCAAGGAAGAGAGGTGAGTCCCAAGGTGAGCTCCCGAGGAAGTGAGGGGGAGAATTCTGAGTGGTGCACGAGCAAAAAATATGAAGTGTTGACACAACGGCTGTAAATCCCTGAATCTTTCAACCACTGTGCCACATTATTATCTGAGTTAGTCTTGCTAACCACTTCAGCTTGTTCATTACCAAAAATGTGATTATCACCCATCCTTCTGAGCTCAAAACAATCACCCTAAAATATCATAAAGAATCGAGGGAGGGAGGAAATTATCAGGGGGAAAGTACCAAGCCATTGCGACTATATAGCATTTAAGAAGGGTCAGGATAAGGAATTGGTATGGGACAGGAGACAGGAATGGTGTCCAACTACTTAGACGGTCGGAGATTGAATGCCGACCTGCATGAAGCGGGACCGGTTCTCTACCGTCCAGCTCAAGTGGTTGGACAAAAATCGAGGGAATGAAAAAAAAAGTTTTATATTACATTCTTGTTAATCACTAAAAATAGCAAAGAAGAATTCTATAGTGTAACAATGAAGTTAAGAGGAAGGATGGTAGCAGAGTTAAGCAGTGACAATGGATGCCATGGTAGGAAGACTACCACAGCGGCGTTGTGGTATCTACATCACAGTTATGGTGTCTGAGATGTATCCTATGTCGTATCTTTAGTGTTCGTGTGCTAGGTGTAGTGGGACTTTTTGTTGCCCTATATTCTCCTCCACTGGAGTCCCTTCACTCCAGGCTAGCCCTACAGAAGGACAGAGGGAGAACATATGTATTATTATGCTCAGTAAATGGACTAATTACTGGTCATCATCTGAAGAGCTGGGTGCTTCAGAGGTCGTCTTACAGCACAGGGAAACACGAAGTTATACAAAGGACTTTTTGGTCAATGTCTTTTGCTGAGATAAGTAGATGATACAAAGAGGGAGACAGAAGAGGAAGAGAACGGAAGGATAAGGATGGAGGAGCAGAATAAAAATGGAAAGGATATCTTATTAAAGATAAGAATGGAAAGTTGGAAGAGCAGGAACAGGGAAAAAGAATGATGTTGATAAGCAGGAGGAAGATGAGGAGAGCTTGGATAACAGACAGAAAAAGAAGAATAAATAAGAATGTCGGAAAATCCGACACCATTTAATAATCATACAGATAATAGCTGTATTGTATAAACAAGTTACCCATAGAAAACGTAACTTGTAGTGGAATTACCGTCTATAGAAAACGGGATATCATCACCACATACTATTATAATTCACCAGCTATTCTGCTGAGAATTATTCTTAAATACATTAGTCTTTGGACTTTACCATCAGAAAAACATCTTATATAAATTAACTTAATTATCAATATTAAAGTAGAGTAAATGTGACCCTTCTATCACTTTCTGAAATCTGGACAATGTAGGCCAGGCATCAGTGGGGAAGGAGGGCAGCCATTGTTGATACTAGACCAGAGGCTCACAGGAGCAAATACGGCTCCTGTTAATTTTACTTGGACGTAGTGTTATGGAAACCAAAGGTGTACCATTTTCAACACGCTGTCAACAAATCAAGTTAAGTGTTCTTTCCGAAACCCAGTATCTTACATTTGTGGCCATTAATGTCATTATATAGGGTGATCCGGTTAGAGCACGTGGAAGCCTCAAACTAAAGGTAATTAAGCCAGGTCTTTAAGGTTCCATGTACAGTTTTCTCTGAAATACTTGTCATATATAGGTACCTGGCTTTACAGCTAGCACCCTTTTAACAGGTCAAGACGAGGAAGCAAGATTTTGTGCACCAGTTACTGGGTGATGGAAGCTACCTCAAAGAGGATAATTTGGTGTCTACACCCTAGTTATACCTGGTGGACTAACCTGCTGTACTATAAGATAAGGAACCTCTTCAATGTATGTAGTCTATTACTGTAGTTTGATTGGCTGCATATATATTCAATTAATATAAACCCCCCCCTAATGTGTAGAGGATCGATTTGTGAGATTAAGAGATTATTGCAGAAATACAGTCCACTTATCATTATACAAATTGCTATCGAAGTATATAAATTAACGTAAATATAAATTCATATAAATTAAATAAATATAAATCTCACAGGTCGGTTCCCACAAAGAAACTAAACAGGAAAAACCGAAAGTAATGGTATTTATATTAACCACACAAAGAAGAGCAGCAGAGGACTCACAGGCGGCAGATATGAGGACATCCGGGCCGGCCTGGGCGCCTCCCTGTGAGTGGAACACGGGCGTGAGGGCGTCCATCTTGGTAATGGCCGCCTGTAGCCCCGCCCCGTCCACCACGCACACACCCCGCCCATCCCCTCCTGGCTGCAAACACCAGCATCTGGGGGAAAGAGAAAGAGCAAGACGATGCATAATGGTTGAATGTATTCTTATTTCATTGTGATGTTAAAACGATATTGATCCATGTTTGTGAAGCTTGCATCTACATGCTGTTAGAATATTTATGTGGTGAACTAGCATGCAAGCACACGTGCGCACGCACACACACAAATTACAAGGAAAGGCTGAGTGAATTGCACCTCACCTCGCTGGAAGACAACAGATTGAGGAGACATGATAACCATATACAAACTTCTCTGACGAATGGACTTGGTAGATAACGACAGATTATTTAGTACTGGGAGTACTAGCAAAAGGGGACACAGGTGGAAACTGAGTACCCAACTGAGCCACAGAGACATTAGAAAAAACTTTTTCGTTGTTAGAGTAGTTAATAAATGGAATGCATTAGGCAGTGATGTGGTGAAGGCTGACTCCATACAGTTTCAAATGTAAATATGATTGAGCCCAGTAGGCTCAGGAACCTGTACACCAGTTGATTAACAGTTGAGAGGCGGGACCTAAGCTCAACCCCCTGCAAGCACAACTTGGTGAGTATACACACACACACACACGTTCTTATTCTGTTTATATTCTTACGGGAATTTCATTCTTACATTACACATTCTTACACATTAAGAATTACACATTCTTACGGGAATTAAACCTCACTTCGTTGGAAGACAGAAGAGTTAGGGGGGGACATGATCACCACATTCAAGATTCTCAAAGGAATCGACAGGGTTGATAAAGACAGGCTATTTAACACAAGGGGCACACGCACTAGGAGAGACAGGTGGAAACTGAGTGCCCAAATGAGCCACAGAGATATTAGAAAGAACTTTTTTAGTGTCAGAGTGGTTGACAAATGGAATGCATTAGGAAGTGATGTGGTGGAGTGTTACGAACCCGGATCTAGCGTCCGAGCCCGGAGCAGTGACGACCGCGCCATCTGTGGGTCAGCTCCCGAAATCCCCTCCAAACGGACGACGACACCTGGTGAGGACGGCGTGTACTGGCCACAAGGGCCAGTTTCCAGTCCTGTGCAGCTCACAACACCGCCGCTGCTGACCTCTGGTGAGGTGGTGCTCAGATTACAACGCCATCTATGGAGTGGACATGTCGGGCGTTTGTGCCTGAGCCCGTAAGTGAGGTGTTTTAGTGTGTCCCAGTTATTGATGACGTGTCTGCTTACAGAGTCGACCTGGGACTGCTGTGGTGGAAGTTGAGTCAGTCTACCCAAGGCAGCTGTCTCCATACCTTGTGCTTTGCTGCAGCAGCTGTGAAGTCGTCCCCCGGAAGAACACTGTGGTGTTACCCTGCCAGTGGAGTGGCAGTAGAAGGATTACCCGGGACGGACTGCTGGAGACGATTATCCACTGGGGTATTGAGGACAGGAGAGTGATTTGTGGTATCACACGAGGCTCCTGTCTAGGGCGTTACCCTAATATCGCCCGTGGAGTGGCCTGATCAGCGTTGCTGATCCGGAACCTGCCAGCAGACCTGCTGGACGTGTGGTTGACGGCCTCCATGGCGGTGCCCCCAGTGGACCTGTGTTTTGGCTGACCTGTGGCCAGGGTAGGCTCAGCTTCTCAGAGGATTCGTTGTGAGGCCACGAAAGCACCGAAGACTTAGCACCGAGAGCTTGATTCCAGCGTCTTCAGGAGAAGACGTTTGTGTACAGTGTTAATATCCCTCCCCCCGTGTAATCTTTTTATATATTATTTATTGGTGGTGGTCAATATATTATATTAAGTTTTTGCCTTTATTTCCCTTCCCCTTTAAGTTACTTACGTCACGGATCACATCCCTTGAAAGCCACTACTGGCTTGGGGTCGGATACAACTTCCTCTAACAACATCAGAGTAAGAACCCCGTTGCGTCCCGAGAGGGCCGTAACATGGAGGCTGACTCCATACACAGTTTCAAGTGTAGATATGATAGAGCCCAATAGGCTCAGGAACCTGTACACCTGTTGATTGACGGTTGAGAGGCGGGACCAAAGAGCCAGAGCTCAACCCCCGCAAGCACAACTAGGTGAGTACAACTAGATGAGTACACACACACACACATTAGCGGGACCAAAGAGCCAAAGCTCAACCCCCGCAAGCACAAATAGGTGAGTACAAATAGGAGTACACACACACACACACACACACACACACACACACACACACACACACACACACACACACACACAGCAAAAGGCAGGCGTACCGAAAGAACTATGAGATGAAAAAATTCCTAACAGAAATACCATGGGAAACAGAACTCTGAGTAAAGTCTGTGCAAGACATGATAAATGACGTCACACAAGTGTCAAGAGGCAGTAAACAAGTATATCTCTGCCAAAAAAAGAAAAAAAAATACAAGCAAAATTGGAATCGATGATTTAATCAGACATGTAAGGAAGCAAGACAATTTAACTCAAGGGCGTGAAGAAACAATGAAGTTACAGAAATAACAGAATGTCAGAGAACAGAGGGAGATACCAGAGGGCCAGGAATGAGTACATCAGTGTGAGAAGAAAAGCAGAGAGACATTAAAATTACAGCAAATAAAGCCAAGACCCAACCAAAACTGCCCCACAGCCACATCAGGAGGAAAACAATAGTGAAAGAACAGGTGATGAAACTGAAAATGTATGAAGACAGGTATACAGAGAATGACAAGATGTGTGAAGTGCTCAATAAGTTTCAGGAGGTCTTCACAATAGAACTGAAGAGAAGTCAATGAGCTAAGAGAGGTGGCAATAAAACAGGCAGCTGTGGAACATTTCGAAATTACCAGATGAGCTTAGAAGGTATATGTTGGATCTGGGTGTGAGAAAGGTTGTTGGGCTTGATGGAATCTCACCACAGATGCTAAAAGAGTGTGCAGAAGCACACTCTTTTAGGGCAGTGTTCCTAACTTCTATACCATGTAAGGTGATGGAGAAGATCGTGAGAAGAAAAACTAGTAACACATCTGGAGAGAACGGAATTATGACACATCACCAACATGGGTTTAGGGAAGGCAAATCTTGCCTCGCAGGTTTAAAAGAATTCTATGACCAGGTGACAGAATAAACAAGAAAAAGAAGGGTGGGCAGACTGCTTTTTCTTGGACTGTCAGAAAGTCCTTTGACACAGTAGCACATAAGAGAGTCTGCCATAAGTTAGAGAAACAGGCACAAGTAACTGGTAAGATGTCTCAGTGGATAAGGGAGTACCTAAGCAATAGGAGGCAGAGAGTTATTGTGAGGGATGAAATCTCAGAATGGCGAGATGTCACGAAGAGTTCCACAGGGTTCTGTACTCGCCTATCTTCTTTCTGATACATGCAAATGATCTTCCAGAGAGTATACATTTATTCCTCTAATTGTTTGATGCAGATGCAGAAATTATGAGAAGGGTTAGAGAGGACAGCATGAGAATACACGAAGACTTGGACATACTGATGGAATGGTCCAACAAATGGCTATTAGAGTTTAACTCGATAAAATATAAAGTAATAAAAATAGATGTAGGGGTATGAACTATGAGAAAAGACTAGGGGAACTGAACCTCACGTCGCTGGAAGACAGAGGAGTTAGGGGAGACATGATCTCAATACGAGATTCTCGGGAATTGATATGACAGATAATGACAGATTATTTAACATAGGTGGTACACGCACAAGGAGATACAAGTAGAAACTGAGTACCCAAATAAGTCACAGAGACATTAGAAAGAACTTTTTCAGTATCAGAGTAGTGAACAAATGGAATTCACTCGTCAGTGATGGGGTGGAGACAGACTCCATACACAATAGTAACCTGTGGCACGGTGATTAGCGTAGTCGGCTCATAACCGAACAGTCCGAGGTTCGTATCCCAGGCAGGGCGAGACGTATGGGCAAGTCTACTTACACTCGTTACCTCTGTTCACCTAGCAGGGATTAGGGACCTGGGTATTAGTTGAATATCGTGTGTCGAATCCTGGGAATGGTCAAATGGTGCATATATCCCAGGTATACTTGAATTTCTCACATACGCCGCATGGCACAGCACGAGGAAAATAGCCACAAGACAAAGACACCAGCGCCGCAAGGCCATTGCAACGAGTGGGCCGGAAGGTCCCAGAGTCCAAAAAAAGGGTTCACGCCCGAGCGAAAGTAACTACAATTTCAAATGTAGATATGATTAACGGTTGATCAGTGGAACCAAAGAATCGAAGCTAGTAAGCACAATTAGAAGAGTCCTCACACACACACACACACACACACACACACACACACACACACTCGCCAAAACTTTCAAAGTGTCATTAAAGTAAGAGTAGAGTAACTACAATTGTAAAGTTAAATAAGTGTGATAGGGGTGTTCTTCTATCTATATCTTTAACTAAGTAAATAGACACAACAAGGGGAGTAACTTTAGAAGCTTGATACAAGAACTGGAGCGGGTCAAAACAAATTACTACTGTGAGTACTAAACGTAGCTGGAAGATAACTAATGTCACACGAATCTACAAGACGGGGAATGTTTTTAGAGAAGGCAACTCATAAATTATCCACTACAGTTATGTGATAAGATAAGCAACCTAACCTACACATGAAGTGAAATGAATGTGATGACATTCTGGTACATGATAAGGGTATGCTGGACCCTTATCAAGTCTTAATTTACTACTGATAAGATTAAATTAAGAGCGGATGAAACCCTGTTACAAGTACAGCAACGCACTGATGTGTGCGTTAGGTTGGGGTTGCTGGTTTTCAGCGACGTTACTGTAGCCTATTATCTGCCTATGATAGAATGATGTAGGTCAAGTATGAAAGGTAAGCATGGCACACGAATGGTAATACATTGTGGGCGTCTTGCACTATATGTACCCGAGTGTGCCGTGAGGGTGTGAGCGTCCGGCAAGGGGGCGTGGGCGTACCTGTATGACCGGAGCAGTTAGGGAGACCCCCAGCAAGGGGGCGTGGGCGTACCTGTATGACCGGAGGAGAGTCAGGGAGACCCCCAGCAAGGGGGCGTGGGCGTACCTGTATGACCGGAGGAGAGTCAGGGAGACCCCCAGCAAGGGGGCGTGGGCGTACCTGTATGACCGGAGGAGAGTCAGGGAGACCCCCAGCAAGGGGGCGTGGGCGTACCTGTATGACCGGAGGAGAGTCAGGGAGACCCCCAGCAAGGGGGCGTGGGCGTACCTGTATGACCGAAGGAGAGTCAGGGAGACCCCCAGCAGGAGAAGACTGACAAAGCCGCCCACCAGCCCCAGGAAGACCACCAGCAGTGAAGATACTCCCGCTGACGACACCTCACCCATCCGCTTCTCAGCCACCTGTCAGAATACTTGGGTATTATTCCCCTGTGTCTAAGGTGGCATGAGGGAATGCCTGCAGGTAATGAGGGTATGAGGGAGTGTATGCTGGTAATGAGGGTAATGGCAGTGTGTGTAGTTTGAATATGTGGCCCCTTCCGGGTCTTTTTCCTCTCACTGACATCGCGAGAAAGTTAACCCAAGAGAGTGTAAACAGTAAAAGAAAACGTAATTGGCGAGTACTGGTCTCCTTGAGCTACCACCACTCACCCAAACCCTGTAGAGAGTCGCCTCTACTGTCGGGAAAAACCGACCTACTTTAATAATCTTAGTTACAATATGCAACTAATAGTGTTGCTGTTCTTGTACTGATCCATTAACCCATACTAACACAAATTAATTTAATAACTCGTTCAAAGAAAATGAAATTACAGTGAGATTTGTCCTTAAACATGGGATATACATTGCCTCGTCACCAGAAAATATACATTAATAAAATATCAACAATCATTAAAACCCCCAGTCCGGCATTAGAAATAAAAAAAACTATTCCCTGTGACTGGATCAAATCAATTCGTAATTAAAATCAATGCCTCCCTACCTATGGCCATAAATAGAGAGAAATTGAACCGGTTCTGGTGGCGTCACCAGACCGGGAGGGAGGAAGGGGGCCATTGTTGATACGGCATTTCTCTCGTGAGGTAGGACAAAGAAGCAGCTATGTTTGCACTCGTAACCCGAGCTATTCCTACGTTCTTCAGCTGCCGCTGCCTCTAAATAACGAGAGTACCTCGTATCCGGTTTGTCCTAAACATTGCAAATTTTATTACTAGGTCTATTAATATAATTATTGACATTCCAGTTAGGAGGCGGGCGACCCCCCCAAAACAGGGTGACCTCCTCACAATCACTTAATAATCCTAATAAACGTGCCATCTGTAATAGGAAGTATATTTGCAATTGCTATATTGTATTCTTCCGGCAGATCTGTCTTCACCAGGGAAACCAAGCAACTTCAACCGGTTGCTTCATGTGGGAACAGACGCCATAGACCACGAGGCTCTTATTTAGCTGATCGCTCACAACCCCACAGTTGTACCCATACTGAAGCCTTCAAATCACATAAGGCGTTTGAGTGCAAAACTAACTCCAGTAAATTAATAAACTAACACTTAGTAAAAAATTTCCTGTCAATCGATAAATTCTCGATTGATTGGCTACTATCAATCGAGAATACGCTTATATCAATTAAACCCCTGTTGTGTTGGGATATGACTTGTGGGAGATTTTAAATCTATACAGTCCGCTCAATAAAACATACAGTCCACTAAGCTAGCAAAAGAAATAATAAATAAATTATTCATCATAAATAAAAAAAATTGTAAATAAATTTATAATAAAATAAATTTAATAAAATCCCACGAGTCAGACTTCCCCACATACTCTCCCTACTTGCAAACTAATGTTTGGGCTACAAACTCGCCTAGAAATATGGGAGTGTACATCCTATGGTCTTGTTTGCCCATTGTTAATGACTGCAACCTGCTAGTTGCTGCCCCTGTTGTAATTAGCATCTTACATCAAAGCCTCCTCTAACTTCTTCAAATTATATTATCAAATTAATATAATAACCCTAAACTGACTAAATAGGTGTCAGAACCTTTTCAGACCAAATTATCTTCCCCAAGGACACAAGAAAAGAGTAATAAAAGCTTAAGCAAGTTTTACAGCATTTACTAGACTAATAATGGCATACTGTACAGAAGCCTCGGGAGCTCTAGAGGATTAAGATGAATCTCAGGATGCATTGCTTTTGACCATATCGTGGTGTGGTGGTGTAAGGCATGTGCTTGTGAGTACCCATAGCATAGGTTCGAATCCTTTTCGTGGCTCCTATTGATTTTCTCAAAGAAATAATCTTCATATTACAAAAATAAGTTTCACGATAATGTTTGATCTGGCTTTTGATTTGGGCTTCAAGGGACAGGTGTGGTGTGATATAAACCCCCAGATATTTCTTCTTGATTCCTGAAGAATTTATTCTCCCAACTGGTACCTTGTGTTTGGCCTCCTACTCCCTATGCCTATCTTCATCACTTTTCACTTGCTCGAGTTAAACTCTAATAGCCATTTGTTGGACCATTCCTTCAGTCTGTCCAGGTCATCTTGTAGCCTCATGTCGTCATCCTCTGTCTTAATCCTTCTCATAATTTTAGCATGATCAACAAACATTGAGAGAAATGAGTCTTAACCTTCTGAAAGATTATTCACGTATATCAGAAACTTGATAGGTCCGAGTATAGAACCTTGTGGGACTTCGCTGGTGACATCACACCATTCTCAGATCTCACCCTTCACAGTAACTCTCTGCTTCCTGTTGCTTAGGTGCTCCCTTATCCAATGGAGCACCCTACCACTTACTCCAGCTTGTTTCTCCAACTTATGCAACAGTCTCTTATGGGGGACTGTGTCAAAAGCTTTCTGGAAGTCCAAGAAAATGCAGTTTGCCCATTCTTCTCTTTCTTGCATTTATTTCCTTTATTTATATGGGTCTTGGCTTTATTTGCTATGTCATTTTCAAACTGCCTCTCTGCTTCTTTCCTCACACTGAGGTACCCATTTCTGGCCCTCTGGTATATCTCCCTGCTCTCTGGTGTCCTGTTATTTCAATAGTTTCTCCATGCCCTTATGTTTAGCTGCCTTGCTTCCTTACATGTCTGATTGAACCATAGATTCCCCTTTTGCTTATCTGTTTTTGCTTTCTGGGCTGGGATAATCCTGTTTTCTGCCTCCTGACGCTTCTGGGTGATGTAGTCCATTATGCCTTGCACAGACTTTCACTGAGTTCTCTCTCCCATGATATTCCTGTTAGAATTTTTCTAATCTCATTATAGTTTCCCCTTCGGTATTCCAGCCTTTTACTTGTCGGTCCTTTGCTTGGATGGGTTAATTCTACGTCAAACAGATGCTTAAATGTTTGGACACTGGTCACTCGTTCCTATTGGGAATACTGATTTGACTTCCCTTATGTCTGACTCGTTCAGGCATGTATGCAATTGTGAATTTTGGGTATTAATAATTATTGAATTATGTAGAAACTTAATACATAATTATTAAGTACCAGATTAAACGGGTGAGGTAGCAATCTATGCAGATATATAGTGGAAAGTATTCAATACCACTCAGTGTATGAATACATTGTAGAACAGATAAAGACATTCTGATCTCTCTTTATCCATGCTCTTCCATCTCCCTTTCATTTTATCCCAACCTCCTCCACTTTTACCTGCTACCCTATCTTTCCTTATTTATATCTCTTTCTACATTGACTTTAAGTTAGGTGGAGAGAAATCAATTTTTTATTCTGTCATGCGAAATCAGTATTGTGTTTGACGAGCGCGACAAAATATGCACCATTCACTAAGCCGGCTCACGATATTTGTAGAATTATTCTTGATGAAAAAGGTGGTGGAGGTGTGTGGGCGTCCGCGGGCGGGCCCCGTCCTCCCTGCCGTGATAAATAACTCATAATTACGGCTCCCACCTCGCCCATCAGGTGATCAGTCGCGTTTCATCATCGTTACCGATAATTACCCAGGTAAACGTGTCAATTGATCACATACATTCACCGTAGATATTTTATGTACAAAAACTTTTAAAACAACAGTAATGAAATAAATAAATAAATGAAGTTATATATATATACTATATATATATATATATATATATATATATATATATATATATATATATATATTATATATATATATATATATATATTATATATATATAACTGAAAACTCACACCTCCAGAAGTGACTCGAACCCATACTGCCAGGAGCAACTCTGCAGCTGGCGTACAGGACACCTTAACCACTCAACCAACACGACCGGACAAAATAGGATGGTAGCCGAGGCTAATTCCCCATCCCCCCGCCGGCACTCTGATGGTAATCTTGGGCATGGTATTTTATCAAATCACCTCATTCTTTGGGGCACACGTGAGGAACACAAATGTGAACAAGCCTGAACTACGAACCGGGTGATATCATCATGACGCTTCACCCGAGCACCATGTGTCTTGTAGCATGCCTGGGATATGTGGCCTAGGGTCCCTGGTTTCTGGCAAGCATCGCAAAGACCAGAAGCCTCGGGTCTACCCCGAGCTGCTTTAGACGGAGTGGCAACAGCGTTTGCCCTAATCTGGATGGCGTGAGCAAAATCTCCTCCGCATAGCAGACGGGTACCGGATGCGACCCACTTGTGGAAAGATGGAACCCTCACAAGAGGACGCAAGGCCGGCACCGTCAACCATGATATACAGTTTTGCTTTCCACCTTCTAGAGCGCTCAGTCGTTCTGTTAGAAGGGGTTTCAGTGGCCGTTGTCGGGTCTACCCATCGACGCATTCGCGCTTGGAACGCGGGTAGGAGAGCCACTGCCACTACCACTGGATCCTCCGACTACTAACGCCCTGAGCCGCTTGTCTTCTGTAGGCAGATTGATGTAGCAAAGTCGGGAATTCCTAGTCCACCGTCCTTTACGTCGGCATGAAAAAAGGCATTAGGAGTATCAAGTATCATAAGTACATCTGATATCTCTCCCGTGTCCAAGCTCTTCCTCCACACTATACTGAGGGCCTGTGCTACTGGCACCTTGCATTTCTTAATAAATATTGAATTCCATGAATCTGGACCCGGAGCTGAGTGCATGGGCATGTTTTCAAGTTCTCTTTCAAAATCTGGTACGCTCGTGTTGATGTCAGTTATATTTAAAGGGGTTTGGATATCACGCATAAAGAAGTTGTCTGGATCTTCCACCTTCATGTTGTTTATTGGAGTGCAAAACATGTCCTCACACTGCTTTTTTAGGATTTCACTCATTTCTTTCTCATCCTCCGTGTCACTCATACGGGCACTGCCGTATGAGTGCCACCTTCACTCATACGAATAGGTCCAATACTCGCAGTGCTTTTTGCTTTTGATTTCGCATATGTGAAGAAGTATTTTGGATTTTTCTTTATTTCCTGAATTGCTTTCTGTTCTAACTGCCTTTCTCCAGTCTGATATAAGTGTTTCAATTTCCGCTCAATTTCTTCAATCTCCCTATTTAAATTATTCCTTCTTTGTAGGGAAAGTCGTGTCTGCTTAAGCATTTCCGTTATTTACTAAATTTACTTACGGAGTTTTACTTACTTTTCCGTTATATACTTACGGAACTAACGCTCGACCTTGCCAGACTCATGATGAACCCCTAAAGGACCTTAAAAAGGAACTCAGATTCTGTCCTGACTTAAGAGTGACCCGAAAAAGGCCTTATAAGGAAATTTGCTGATTCGGCCCAACATTCAGGCAGGGATTTCCTGTCATTCTCACTACTTGCTCTTATTCAGAATCTCAGAGACGCATTCGAAGTCTGAAATTAGAGTTTAATTTTCCATAGATTTTTCAATGTTCTTCTGCTGACATGAAGTAATATGACCGCACTTTACTTAGGCATCACTGGAATAACCTTCACATTTATATTAGATGAGGCTGCTTAAGTTTGTTTTGGTTCAAGATGTATATATATAATGCACATCCAGAATGTTCAAGTTATTGTATTTACCAATGCAGAAGAAACAAATTGTGGACAAAATTGATTAATAAAAAGTGTCGGTTTCTCTACTATTTCATGAAAGGAAACCATGTGTTGCTGAGTATGGAATTCTACCCACCTTAGTGTTGCTGAGTATGGAACTCTACCCACCTTAGTGTTGCTGAGTATGGAACTCTACCCACCTTAGTGTTGCTGAGTATGGAACTCTACCCACCTTAGTGTTGCTGAGTATGAACTCTACCCACCTTAGTGTTGCTGAGTATGGAACTCTACCCACCTTAGTGTTGCTGAGTACGGAACTCTACCCACCTTAGTGTTGCTGAGTATGGAACTCTACCCACCTTAGTGTTGCTGAGTATGGAACTCTACCCACCTTAGTGTTGCTGAGTATGGAACTCTACCCACCTTAGTGTTGCTGAGTATGGAACTCTACCCACCTTAGTGTTGCTGAGTATGGAACTCTACCCACCTTAGAGTTGCTGAGTATGGAACTCTACCCACCTTAGTGTTGCTGAGTATGGAACTCTACCCACCTTAGTGTTGCTGAGTACGGAACTCTACCCACCTTAGTGTTGCTTAGTACGGAACTCTACCCACCTTAGTGTTGCTGAGTACGGAACTCTACCCACCTTTGTGTTGTTGAGTACGGAACTCTACCCACCTTAGTGTTGCTGAGTACGGAACTCTACCCACCTTAGTGTTGCTGAGTACGGAACTCTACCCACCTTAGTGTTGCTGAGTACGGAACTCTACCCACCTTAGTGTTGCTGAGTACGGAACTCTACCCACCTTAGTGTTGCTGAGTATGGAACTCTACCCACCTTAGTGTTGCTGAGTACGGAACTCTACCCACCTTAGTGTTGCTGAGTATGGAACTCTACCCACCTTAGTGTTGCTGAGTATGGAACTCTACCCACCTTAGTGTTGCTGAGTACGGAACTCTACCCACCTTAGTGTTGCTGAGTATGGAACTCTACCCACCTTAGTGTTGCTGAGTACGGAACGGTACTCACATTGAGTCGTATGGCATCAATCTCCTGGGACTGGCTGGCGCCCTTCTCATTAACGGCGGTGATGGTGATGAGGTAATCCTGGCCTGGGGTCAGGCCCCCCACCTGGAACCTGGGCACGTCCTCCTCCAGGGTGACGAGCAAGGTGTGGGTGTTGGCGTCGAATACCCTGCCCACGAACCACTGCGGCAGGCCCCCGTCACCCCCTGGCGAGCAGCGCACCTCCAGGGTACCACCTGTGTGGTTCACCAGCTGGCAGGCCTCCACCCGCTCCGGCGGTCCTGGCGGAACAGTGTGGGCGTCAGTTGTAAGGTTATGTGGACGTCATGGTAAGGAAGGTGGTCTGGGAGATGTAGCGGGAAGACACGGAAAGATCACATCAATATACCACAAACTAATATATCAAACATTGCCAGTTTGCAAATACAAACATTGCAAATACAGCCACGGCTGTATTTGCTGTCAGTGACTACTAGGAAGTGAGGTCTTTATGCCCCATCTAAGAGCCTTGTTGTACATGTGTTGAAATTTAACTATTCCGATGTACGAATTGTTGTTGAATCTGACCCTCAAGTTGAGGAAGGATGGAGGTGGCTCCAAATTTTTTTCTTTATTATGCACCCCATACCCATCCCGTGGGCGGTGATGGAAAGGGTTACAGAAGCACATAATGAGTTCAGGAACTGAACCCAAAGTTTATTTAGCTAAACAAGTGACAGTCTTGTGAAGCTAGTTACACAATTGTTAATGTTATATATATTTGTATATACACTTCCACGGAACGTCTCCCAATGGAACAGAGCACTTCCCTTGTTGTAGGTTTGGTCGATCAACGGAGTATGCCACAGGAATCTTGATAATAAGCAAAGAAACCGGCCCCGCGTCGTGTGTGTCCCGTCTGGGTTGAGAGCAATATGGCGAGTCATATTTAACTATATATATAATTGTTTCATAATCCCGGAAGGAGAGGTGTTTAAATTTTGCTTACTTTAAAATAACTTCAGTCTTATTTGATTCTGTTAACTTATGTTGAAAACAGTCTCCAGACTGTTCGTGTTACGGGTTAAGTCCAGACAAAATAAGCTCTGTACTCTGAATATTTGTGACGAAGTGGTCACATTTTCTCCACAATGAATAGAGGAATTAATTTCAATTCTTCCTTTTTCGGATAAATCTGTATTTTGTTTCGTTTTGATAATTTTTACACAGAAACATAAAATATATTTTCCTGGTGTACATTTAATTAATTAAAGATTATATAAATTGAACAGAATTAGATGGGGAAATTTTCCCACACTGGCTGCCTGTCCACTGATATATAAAATATTAGTGATGTCCCACTTTCTGTTCTTGGGTCCTCTGGTTGGTTAGGTTAGGTTAGGTTAGGTTAGGTTAGGTTAGGTTACGTTAGGTTACGTTAGGTTAGGTTAGGTTAGGTTACGTTACGTTACGTTAGGTTACGTTAGGTTACGTTAGGTTACGTTAGGTTAGGTTAGGTTAGGGCACTTTAGTACGACAGTTTCTTGACGTTGGGAACGCTGGCGAGAACGGGCTGCATGATTATTATCAATCTAAAACTGGGCAAACAATAATATGTTTGGAATGACGCCAAACAGATTAGATGTATATAAAGTAGCGATAGTAATAAAATCTGTAAAGCTGTTCAGTAATTATATTTTACGGTCACCTCACAGTATAAAACATAAACGGATCGCTAAGACAATCTTCGCTAAGAAAAGTGACCAAAACAATGTATTTATCAATTCTATTAAGGCATCGAGTACTCGGAAACGTGTAGGAATGGCTGAAAGGGTTTAACACACTGACGCAACACTGAACCAACGTTTATAACGCTGATCCTCTGTTGATTAAATGTTTGTGGAGGAAGTGTTGGCCGGCGGGTGACTGACCTGCCTCCAGTACGGTGAACTGGCACGGGTCAGCCTGGGTGCCGACGGTGTTGGTGGCCCAGCAGGAGAGCACACCGTAGTCCCGGGACGATCTGCAGGCAGGGAGAGAAGAGAGGAACCACAGTTTAGCTGCGTGTCAACACTGTTAGCATGGTGACGGGTGGGCGTGTCAACACTGTCAGCATGGTGACGGGTGGGCGTGTCAACACTGTCAGCATGGTGACGGGTGGGCGTGTCAACACTGTTAGCATGGTGACGGGTGGGCGTGTCAACACTGTCAGCATGGTGACGGGTGGGCGTGTCAACACTGTCAGCATGGTGACGGGTGGGCGTGTCAACACTGTTAGCATGGTGACGGGTGGGCGTGTCAACACTGTCAGCATGGTGACGGGTGGGCGTGTCAACACTGTCAGCATGGTGACGGGTGGGCGTGTCAACACTGTTAGCATGGTGACGGGTGGGCGTGTCAATACTGTCAGCATGGTGACGGGTGGGCGTGTCAACACTGTCAGCATGGTGACGGGTGGGCGTGTCAACACTGTCAGCGTGGTGACGGGTGGGCGTGTCAACACTGTCAACATGGTGACGGGTGGGCGGGGAACCACAGAGGGCGTGTCAACAATGGTGACAGTATGTATCGGGTCTGTTGCTGTCGTTCAACACAATTGGGAACGCGAAATGTAATTACTGATGCTTAATAAGTCATCGAACATTTATGTATGTAATTGGCGAATTATCAGCATGCAAAATTGTTTTCCTGTGAGTGGTGCAATTCCCACAAGGCTACGAAACTTTATAACAACCCAGCAAGCCAATGTATAATTACTTCATGTAGAGGCGTGATGGAGTAGTGTTTCATAGTGTACCTGCAGTGTTGGACCCAATAACACTGGCCAGGTTAGTGGTCCTTAGCGGAGGTACTGGGTCATTAACCCTGTCCTGCTCTGCACTATTCAGCAGCAATAGGAAAATCGTTCTCCGCTTGTCTTCTCAGTAGCAACAGAGGGTCAACTGAAGCAGTCTCCACCTCAGCCGGCCTCCCACTCGCTCAGCCGGCCTCCCGCACGCTCAGCCGGCCTCCCACACGCTCAGAAGGTCTCCCACACGCTCAGCCGGCCTCCCACTCGTTCAGCCGGCCTCCCACTCGCTCAGCCGGCCTCCCACTCGCTCAGCCGGCCTCCCACTCGCTCAGCCGGCCTCCCACTCGCTCAGCCGGCCTCCCACTCGCTCAGCCGGCCTCCCACTCGCTCAGCCGGCCTCCCACTCGCTCAGCCGGCCTCCCACTCGCTCAGCCGGCCTCCCACTCGCTCAGCCGGCCTCCCACTCGCTCAGCCGGCCTCCCACTCGCTCAGCCGGCCTCCCACTCGCTCAGCCGGCCTCCCACTCGCTCAGCCGGCCTCCCACTCGCTCAGCCGGCCTCCCACTCGCTCAGCCGGCCTCCCACTCGCTCAGCCGGTCTTCCACACGCTCAGCCGGTCTTCCACACGCTCAGCCGGCCTCCCACACGCTCAGCCAGCCTTCCACACGCTCAGCCAGCCTCCCACACGCTCAGCCAGCCTTCCACACGCTCAGCCAGCCTTCCACACGCTCAGCCAGCCTTCCACACGCTCAGCCAGCCTTCCACACGCTCAGCCAGCCTTCCACACGCTCAGCTGGCCTCCCACTCGCCGGCCTCCCACTCACTCAGCCAGACTCCCACTCGCTCAGCCGGCCTCCCACTCGCCGGCTCAGTGTACATACTGTACAGAGTGTACAGTGCCTGCAGGAGGGAGGGACAGTGTACAGTGCCTGCAGGAGGGAGGGACAGTGTACAGTGCCTGCAGGAGGGTGGGACAGTGTACAGTGCCTGCAGGAGGGAGGGACAGTGGACAGTGCCTGCAGGAGGGTGGGGCAGTGTACAGTGCCTGCAGGAGGGAAGGACAGTGGACAGTGCCTGCAGGAGGGTGGGACAGTGTACAGTGCCTGCAGGAGGGTGGGACAGTGTACAGTGCCTGCAGGAGGGTGGGACAGTGTACAGTGCCTGCAGGAGGGTGGGCCAGTGTACAGTGCCTGCAGGAGGGAGGGACAGTGTACAGTGCCTGCAGGAGGGTGGGGCAGTGTACAGTGCCTGCAGGAGGGTGGGACAGTGTACAGTGCCTGCAGGAGGGTGGGACAGTGTACAGTGCCTGCAGGAGGGTGGGACAGTGTACAGTGCCTGCAGGAGGGTGGGACAGTGTACAGTGCCTGCAGGAGGGTGGGACAGTGTACAGTGCCTGCAGGAGGGAGGGACAGTGTACAGTGCCTGCAGGAGGGAGGGGCAGTGTACAGTGCCTGCAGGAGGGTGGGGCAGTGTAACGGTGACCGCCATACACATTACCTCGGGGTGTAGTCGAGGAAGCTGAGGCCTGGCTGGACCTGGATGCGGTGCCTCTCCACCTCCATGGTGTCGAGGGTGTTGTTGAAGTACCAGGTGAAGCGGAGGTCGTCCTCGGGCTTGGCGTCAACGCGGCAGGTGAGGCGGACGTCCTCCCCCTCCTGCACCGTCACCGCCTGCGGCCCGTCCTCACATACCGGCACGTCTGCGGCCAGGGAACACATGCGGGGTGAGTGGCTGTGTGTACCCATGGGTGGTGTGTACTCATGGGTGGTGTGTACTCATGGGTAGTGTGTACTCATGGGTGGTGTGTACTCATGGGTGGTGTGTACTCATGGGTGGTGTGTACTCATGGGTGGTATGTATGTTTGTGGATGAGTGTTCACATGGGTGCTTTGTATGCATAGGTGTGTGTGTGTGTGTGTGTGTGTGTGTGTGTGTGTGTGTGTGTGTGTGTGTGTGTGTGTGTGTGTGTGTGTGTGTGTGTGTGTGTACTCAACTATTTGTGCCTGCAGAATCGAGAGTTGGCTCGTGGATGCCGCCTCTCTAGCCACTGGTTGCTTAAAGCAACTCCTCTCCTGTCCTTCTCTGTCATACCTAGCTTTAAAGCTAGGAATAGAAGTTGCTTCCACAATGTGCTGCTTTAGTTCATTCCATTTCCCCCACTATCCTCACGTAGTTTTTTTCTACGTGAAAGAAAATTTCCTAACATCTCTGTGACTCATCTGAGTTTCCAGCTTCCACCCATGTTCCCTCGTTCTGTTGGTATTCCGTGTGAAGGTTTCGTCTATTTCCACTGTCAATCCCCCTAAGTATTTTGTATGCTGCATTCATATTTCTCCGCTCCCTCCTTTTTTCTAGCATCGTCAGGTTCAGTTACTTCAGTCACTCTTCATATCCCATCACTTGCAACTCTGGGACTAGCCTCGTCGCAAATTGTTGAACCTTTTCTAGTTTCCTAATGTGATTTTTTAGGTGGGGGCTCCATACTCTAAGACTGGTTTCACATAGGCAATGTAAAGCGCTCTGATTGCCTCCTTACTTAGGTTTCTGAATGATGTTATAACTTTTGTTAGCATAGAGTAGCTGCTGTCGTTATCAGATTTATATGTGCTTCAGGAGTTAGATTTTGTGTTACGTCCACTTCCAGGTACCTTTCTCGAATCGTCACAGAAATTTATTTCCCTTCATTGTGTACTGTCCCTTTGGTCTCCTGTCATCTAGTCCTATTTCTATAACTTTACACTTGCTCGTGTTTTTTTTTTGTTTTTTTTTGCAGGGATATTCCTGCACGGGCCCTAAGCCTCTGACTGGCCCACTAAGTGTTGCTTGTTTCTGTTTTACTTGGGCGGAGTATGAGTATTTATTATTCGTATGGTCGCTTCAGTAAGATTTTGCCATATGTGTTTAACAACAACTTCTGCTCTGTTGAATCTAAGTTGAAATCTTAATGGGTTTGTAACTGTGCACTGTGTTAGATAATGTTCCAGTGGTCTGTCGGGCATTTCTCCACAGTGTTGACATTTCCTCTCATCTTCCGGAACCTGTAAGCCTATTTCCCATGCACATGGGTATCCAAGCCTGATGCGATGTAAGTGTACTTCAGTTGCTCTACTGTTCCCTTTCATCAAACAAAGGGGTTCGTAGTTGGTTGAATTCTTGTACCAACCCGCAGATCCTGATGTTACAACTGCTGTGTTGTGGTCACTATACATCTTTTGCATTGCTCTGTTTCTAATTACTTTCTTAATCTGTGATAGACTCTGTGGTATGTAAATGTCTACATTTCTTCTCTTAGTTGCAAGTTTTGCAGCTTCGTCTGCAATGTTATTTCCTATTTGAACTCCAGTAGCCATTTCTCTGACCGTCTCTGCAGCTGTTCAAGTCCTCTTGGAGGATCCTGCAATCCTCATCTGTCAACTATTCTCATTAATTTCGTGTCAGCCGCAAATGAAGACATGTAGGACTCTATTCCTGTAGACATGTCGTTCACGTATATTAGAAATAGAATTGGTCGCAGCACTGATCCTTGAGGTACTACACTCGTTACGGCTCGCCAGTCCGACTTCTCGCCCCAGACTGTTACTCTGTGACTCCTGCCTGTTAGGTAATTCCTTACCCAAGCTAGGGCTTTTCCACCTACGCCCGCCTGCCTAAGTTTGTGGCTGTTGAATGGCAGTCTCCTGTGTGGTACTGTATAACAGTACAGTCGAATGAAGGAATTGTCAGACACCATTCCTTCCCCTCCCTGTTCAGCTCGTTGATGCCGTGAGGGAGGGGGGGGGGTGGTGGTTTGGTGGTTTTAGTGGGCGGCTGCCGGAGTGTGATTCTCCTTGGAGCAGTCCTCTGTCGTTTTGTAGCCCTGCTCCAGTGCTCCTGCTGCTGTCCTCTCTAATTGTGCTGAACGACTTTTCCTTTTCCTTCTGTTTCGTTTTTCTCCCCCTCTTCTCCTATCTGCTTGTCGTTTCCTGCCGACCTTTTGCTTGTTTTGGTTATTCCTTTGGACTTCTTCTATTTTGACGCCCGGGTGCTTGAGGAGGCATACTCTTGCACCCATAGAACTTTAGTACCCAACGTCGAGAGCGAGGGGAACCTTTTATTTTCAATCTTCCTTTCGTCACTGAACCCGATCTCGACGAACTGATGGTCCTTAAGGTGGCGTTTGTGGGGCGTATACTCACGACGCACCCCTACGGGGCTTCGACATGATCGGCGATAGCTTCTTGTTGGGTGTCCTGCCTCTAATTTTGGCTCCATGGTGGGTGTGGGGGCACATTCGTGAATGAATGTTTTTCTTTCGTACTCTTGTCGAATTCTGTTTCTCCTTTACCTTCTTAGGCTCCTGCGGTGGGCGCCCAAGCCCCTGAGTCGGTTCGTGTTGGAAGACCGTGCTCTGTAGCCTCCGCTGCATTGGGCCCCGACCTACCTCCTCCTTTGGCTTCTGACTACTCCCCTCAGCTCCCCTCCCTCCTTGGTGGTTGGGTCGAGCCCCAAGCCCCCAGTGGTGACTACCTCGTCCCCTGGCACGGCTCAGTCTCTAGTTGTGACTACTGCACCTTTTAACCCCTCTCTCTCTGCCCCACCCGTCTTGGTACACGTGTCGTTGCTGCTCCTTCTCAGGATGCGGCCTCCGGCTTGGCTGCTATATCCTGCCTTGGCGAGACCCCTGTTCGGGTCTCCAAGAACACTCGGTTGAATGCCAGTGTTGGCACTATTCTCCTTCCGTCCCATGTTGCAACCAGTGTTCGGAATCTGCAGGACTGCCACGATGATATTCAGCATATCCTTGAGGCCCAGGGCTATTCTATCCTCCAGGCAGACACGTTCACTCGACCCCCTCATGGTCGTCGCCGTCAGCCCCTTCGGGTTGTGAAGATTACTTTTGATGGTAGGACCCTTTCACCTTCTGTCATTCTCTGCCAGGTGCTCTGTTCAGGAGTACATTCCTTCTTCTAGGCTCTGTAACAAGTGCTGGAGGTTTGGGCATGGTGCTCTCCGCTGCTCTGGGACTGTCTCTCTCTGTTCTTTGTGTGGGGGGCGAAGGTCACTAAGTCGGAGTGCACTTCTTCCCAGGCTCGCTGCCTCAACTGCGGTGAGGCCCATCCTAACTTCTCCCGTGCGTGTATCCATTACAAGCTTGAGGCAGCCGTCCTCACCTTGAAGCACTGGGAGCGTTTATCTTTTCCTGAGGTGAAGCGCTAGGTTTGCCGGCTCCCGCCTTATGCTAACGTCTCTTATGCTCGCGTGTTGCGCTCTTCCTCTCCACGTCCTTCCCACCTTCCTCAGACTCACAACCGGTTCTGGGCCATGGACCCTGATACGCCCACTGTCCCCTCCTCTGTTCCTTTGAGTTCTGTCCCAAAGGGTCCCCCTCCTGGTTCTCTGTCTGGGGTTTCCCTTCTTTCTACCCGGTCTGTCATGTCTCCTGTGTCTTCTTCCTCGTCTTCCTCCAATCCTCCTTCCCATCCTTCTCCTCCGTCTATTGACTCTCCCCGCCGCCTGTCTGTGCGGGCTGATGTCCATCGCTCTCCTAACGACCGTCGTGTGTGCTCTCATTCAGCTTCTCCTGTTGAGACGCTGGAATCCGTTGCCCAGTACGTAGTTGCTGGGACACCGGTCTCTAAGTCAGAAGCGTAAGCCTGGCTCCTCTCCTTCCTCCTCCCCGGCAGGTAAGAAGGCTTCGCTTTCTTCCTCGGCCCCTACTTCTGACTCTATCGCCCCTTCCCCTCTCATTTCGGGGAAGGGGCTTTTTCCTTCGCCTCTCCATTGTTCTGCTGCTCGTATCTTTGTGGGGAAATGGTACACCGTTTGTTCCATTCATCTCCCCCCCGAGTGTCCCGCTTTCTCGTCCTGATCTGAAACACCTACTGGACTCCTTGCCGGAGCCTGTGCCCCTGGTGGGTGATTTCAATTTCGTCATTCCCTTTGGGGTGATGTTTTGACGAACACCCGATGTCGCCTTCTTAAGCCATTTATATATATCCTCTCTTCTTCCCTGTCTCTTCTGAATTCTGGTGAGCCCACGCATTTGAACTCTCGGACTTGCACCCTTTCCTGTCTTGATCTTTCTCTTTGCTCGTCTTCTCTTTACTTAGATTTCACATGGCAGGTTCTTGATGACCTCCATGGCAGTGACCATTTCCCCATCCTTGTTACCTTTTTCTCTTTTCACCCTCCCCTCTCCTTCCTTAGGTGGCAATTTGCTAAAGCGGACTGGAACCTATTTACCCTCAGTGCTGCACTCTCTGACCTCTCCATTCTGCCTCTCCCTCGCTCTCTCCTCCTTTTTCATGACACTGTCTTCGATGCTGCCCTCCGCTCTATTCCTCACTCTTCCTCTCGGGGTCCACAGAAGTGCGTTCCCTGGTGGAATGCAGACTGTGCTCGGGCTGTCCGCTGTAAGCGTGCAGCCTGTGCTCGGGCTGTCCGCTGTAAGCGTGCAGCCTGAAAGAGACACAGCCGTCGGCAGACGGCCGATTCTTTTCTTTTCTTTCGGAAAGCGAGTGCAGTGGCATGTAGGGCCTCCGTACGGCTAAACGTGAATGTTGGGCATCTTATGTCTCCACTATTACATCCGAAACTCCTCTGCCACTGATCTGGAAGCATATCCGCAAAATAGCGAGTAAGTACGTTCCCAATGTTTCACTGGTCCTTCACCTCCGTGGTACTCTTGTGGCGGACCCGTTGCAGGTCGCTACCGAATTGTGATCCCAGTTTTCTTCTGTTAGCTCTGGTCTTCATCTTCCCCAATCTTTCCTTCTTCATAAACCTGTCCTTGAATCTTGTCCTTTAGATTTCTGCACTCGTCTTCGACTTCCCTATAATGATCCCTTCTTTCTCTCTGAACTTCGTTCTGCCCTGGCCCTCTGCAGTTCTATGAAGGCAGGCTCCGATGGCATTATGAGATGCTTCGTCATCTCCCTCCGTGCACGTCTCAGTAATTTATTGAGTCTGTATAATCGGATCTGGGAGTCGTCGTCAGTCCCTGAGGACTGGCTCGATGCCGTTGTCCTCCCTGTTCGCAAACCGGGGTCTCTGGGTACTTCCCCTAAGGACTTTTGCCCTATTGCCGTCACAAGTTGTGTCTGCAAACTCTTTGAACATATGGTTAACGTTCGTCTGATGTGTTTCCTGGAACACCATCACCTCCCCTCCCCTTCTCAATTTGGTTTCCGCAAGTGCCGCAGCACGACAGATGTCCTGGTGAACTTGGAGGTCTATATTTGTACTGCTTTTGCTGCGAAGACCTCCGTTGTTGCCGTCCTTTTTGACCTGGAAAAGGCTTACGACACCACTTGGCTATATCATATCCTATCCCAGCTTCATTCTTTTAGCCTTCGTGGTCATCTCCCTCTCATTCTCCGCAGCTTCCTCTCTCGTCGTTCCTTTCGGGTGCGGCTTGGTACTGCTCTCTCTGCCTACCCGTGGAGAGTCCCCCTTCCTCAGATTTGTATATCCTTGACCCGCATCCCTAAAGCTTTTACCCCTCCTATGGTTCTAAAACACCTTTTCCTTGAGCACTTTTCTTCTCACTCCCACTCCGTTTCTGTCTTCACCGATGGGTCTAAGTCTGCGGACGGTGTTGGCTACTCTGTTGTGTTTCTTGATCACACTTATATGTGTCGCTTACCTCTGGAGACTAGCATCTTCACAGCGGAGCTTTATGCTATTCTTTATGCTCTTCGTCTCCTGATCTCTCGTTATCTATCTTCCTTTGTAGTTGTTGTTGACTCTCGTTGTGCCCTCATGGCTCTCGGGTCCTTTAATCCGGTTCATCCAGTAGTTGTCTAGATCCAGCATTGGCTGTTTCTTGTTCACAGTAAATTTAAGTCGGTTGAGTTTTGTTGGGTTCCCAGCCATATTGGTGTGTCTTTAAATGAGCGTGCGGATGCTGCCGCCAAGGAAGCTGTCCGCTCTTGTCCCATCTCTCGTAAAGGTATTCCATATTCTGACTTTTACCCAGTTATCCATTCCTCCATCCTTACCCATTGGCAGGCTTGTTGGTCGTCTGTTACAGGTAACAAAGTACTCTCTCTTAAAAGTTGTGTGTCCTCGTGGCCGTCCTCCTACCACCGTAACCGGCGATGGGAAACGAATCTGGCAAGGTTGCGTATTGGCCATACTCGCTTAACTCATGGTCACTTGATGGAGCGCCGCACTGCTCCTTATTGTCCTAATTGCTTTGTACCCTCTTACGGTCGTGCATATCCTTGTTGAATGTCCTGACTTCCGGGACGAGCGTGTGTCTGTCTTGTTTTCCGAACGCCCCCGCGATCGCTTGTCTCTCGATAGTATTCTTGGTGACTCTGATACTTTTGATATCGTTTGTCTTATGCGTTTCTGTTCTCGCATTGACATCTTTGGGGATATTTAGCGCCCTCTGATTATTTTGCACATTTGATGATGCTACATAGCCTTCCCGATTTGGTGCCTTCTTTTTTGATAATTACTTACTTATTTTCCCTTCCCTTCCCCCCCCCCTGTCTCATCCCTAATCCTTATCCTGATCCCTTGTCAGTGCTATATAGTCGCAATGGCTTGGTGCTTTGCCTTGATAGTTCCCTTCCCCTCCTCTGCTGTCACCTCTACATCTGTTAGTCTCTCATCTTGGTTCATCTTCTCTTCCTAACAGTGGGTGTTTTCTACTTCTTCCTTCTGTTTTCATTAGCCTTGTCACTATTACCTATTTACTGTTTGGTGAAGCAGGCACATCATGATGAAAGAAACTCTGCCCATTTGTTTCCGCGTCCACCGGGGATCGAACCGGGAACCTCAGGACTACGAACCCCGAGCGCTGTGCACTCAAGCTGTCAGGCCTTGACAACCTCACCTGTCGTCCCCACCCAGGTCAGGGGACGACAGTCTGGGAGGTGTGGGCGTGTGCTATCCGCTGCACGATACCTCTTGTTATCCTTTACTGATATCATTTACCACACAGGTTTTTTCATTTATTAATTATCTCAATATCTATAATATAGAGATAATAATATATCTCTATAATATGATATCTCTACAATATCTAATATAATAATCTCTATATAATAATAATCTCCATTTACTATATTATATTATATAATAATATAGTGAATGGGATAGTGAATAATAATGATTCACTATCCCATTCACTATCCTAGCGAATGGGATAGTCGCTTAATATTATCGCCAGGCGGGATATACCTGTAAGCCTCGTGTTATTTCATAACCTGTAATGTAATAAAGTAGAGAATTAGGCAGAAATGTTGTTATTCACAATACATTTATCAAAAAGTGTATTAAAATGAATGACAAGTCAGTATTATCATTTAATTATTCAATTATTAATTAATACCTTCTAATGAAACCTAATTATCTGTTTACCTGACCTGCATTAACCCCATAAAGGGGGAATTCAATTAATATTCGAGGGTCCCGGTAGTGCAGTCGGCTTCGTCCCCGATTCACAATCGGGATAACTGGGGTCGCGGAACAGTTGAATGTCTCCACGCCAACCATAACCACGCCAACCATCACCACACCAAGCATCACCCCAGCAACCATCACCCCACCAACCATCACCCCAGCAACCATCACCACACCAACCATCACCCCACCAACCATCACCACACCAACCATCACCACACCAAGCATCACCCCAGCAACCATCACCACACCAACCATCACCACACCAACCATCACCCCAGCAACCATCACCACGCCCACCATCACCCCACCAACCATCCATCACCACTCCAAGCATCACCACACCAACCATCACCCCACCAACCATCACCACACCATCCATCACCACACCAAGCATCACCACACCAACCATCACTACACCAACCATCACCCCAGCAACCATCACCACACCAACCATCACCCCAGCAACCATCACCACACCAACCATCACCACACCATCCATCACCACACCAACCATCACCCCAGCAACCATCACCACACCAAGCATCACCACACCAACCATCACCACGCCAACTTGTATACAGAGCCTGGACGGGTCGAAACGTGAGGACCAATCCACACTCCAGAAGTTGAAAAAGCGACGACGTTTCGTACCGTCCCAGACCACTATCACGTCACACGATAATGAGGACAAGACGTACTGTGCACGGTCCTGCTGAGCGTTGACCTGACCATCCTGAGAGACGTCCCGCCCTCACACTCTTAACTTGCTCATCAAACAACGCTCAATACAACATAGCGACACCTTAATATTTGTACCAACTGTCCTTTTTACTAGTCTTGTGTCATTTAGGGCCAAGTTGAAGGAACTATCACCGCTCGGCGAGTTACTCCACCGTTCGTGAGCTACTAAAGGCGCTCGGGCTCACGAACGGCGGCTAAAATTCAGATAAGCTTAAAGTTGTTAAATTCTACAGGTCACTGGAACCAGCCGGTCTCTATATTTTAACACAAGAGTCCTGTGATACTTGTTATTGAGCAAACCAACACACCAGTAAATCATGCATTCATATAAATATATATATATATATATATATATATATATATATATATATATATATATATATATATATATATATTTATATATATATATATATATATATATATAACTGAAAACTCACACCCCAGAAGTGACTCGAACCCATACTCCCAGAAGCAACGCAACTGGTATGTACAAGACGCCTTAATCCACTTGACCATCACGACCGGACAAATGAGGTCAAGTGGATTAAGGCGTCTTGTACATACCAGTTGCGTTGCTTCTGGGGGTATGGGTTCGAGTCACTTCTGGGGTGTGAGTTTTCAGTTGCATATTGTCCTGGGGACCATTCAGGCTTGTTCGCATATATATATATATATATATATATATATATATATATATATATATGCGTGATATACACACACATATATATATATATGTGTGTGTGTATATCACGCATATATATATATATATATATATATATATATATATATATATATATATATATATATATATATGTGTTTCATTGAATATGACCGCATATTCTGTATTTATTATTTTCTGGTTTAGGGCTTCTATCCCTCTAACTATTTTCTTAGCATCAGGGCTTAATTGAAATGAGTTCAATAATAATTAATGAGTTCTCCAAAACTCATTTTCGTACTTTTAAGGTGAAGAAAAGAAGTGATTTACTATAGAGTGTATTACACTTATTTGTATAATTTGCACGACGTTTCGAACCTCCATGGTTCATTCTCAAGTGAACAGATCTTACAATACTAGTTGATTTTATACCCGCATTAGGTCAGGTGATAATACAATGAAGGTGAAAACATGGGGGGATACATAAGGGATAAACATAGGGGCTGCAGAAGGCTTATTGGCCCATACGAGGCATCTCCTATCTAAACACAAAGATTAATCCAGTGTAATTGGCCTGTTATGTTGGACATTGTCTTCTGTGTTGGCATCGATATGTTCTTGTCTTGTCCTTACTCTCATGGTGGGTAGAGTAAATAGTTCCGTGATTTGGGTGTTCATGGTAGGTCGCTCTATTCTTATGTGAATTGCCTAAAGAATTTGTAATCTTCTTGAATCTTGGGTTTTGTCTATTATGCAAGTATTCTTGTTCAACATTTCTCTTGTTAGAGTAATGTCATGGGCTTGTCTCATGTGATTCCTAGGGGCACCAGATTGAAGATGGCATGTCAAACGCCTCGTCAGCTTGGTCGACGTCATACCTATGTACTTACATTGAAGGTTACATCCTTCGTGGGGGCAAGTGTACATGTATACAACGCTTGACTGCTGTAGAGGGTTCTCCGTCGGCTTCGGGCTGTTTTTGATAAGGAGTTCGGAAGTCTTCTTGGTTTTGTAGAATATTATCAGGTTTATGTTTTGGTTAGGAGTAGTGCTTTTTACTCCTTTACGGATTATTTCTTTCATTATTCTTTCCTCTTTTATATGTTCACTGTGCATGGTTGATTTGTAATATAATTTTATTGGGGGTGTTGTGGTTTCTGTTCTAGGTTCTGAATTATACCAACGGTCCAAGTGTCTTCTTATAGCAGCGTTTATTTCCGCGTTGCTATATCCGTTGTTCACCAATACCTGAGTTACTCTTTCAAACTCTCTACTCACGTTGCTCCATTCAGAGCAGTGGGTAAGCGCTCGACGAATATAAGCATTGAGAACACTGGCTTTGTATCTTTGGGGGCACTCACTTCTACCGTTCAGGCATAATCCTATGTTGGTGGGCTTGGTATATACGTTGGTGCTTAAAGAGGTTCCTGTTTTTGTTATTAGTACATCCAAGAATGGCAGACTGTTATTTTCACTATTTTCATGTGTAAATCGGAGTACTGACTCTCTCTCTAGGTGTCTTTTTAGGTCAATTAGTTCATCTGAGTCTTTTACTATTACGAATATGTCATCTACATAACGGCAGTATACAGTTGGTTTTTGTCTGCTACTGAAGACCCTATCTTCGATGGTTCCCATATAAAAATTAGCAAATAAAACTCCTAAGGGGGAGCCCATTGCTACTCCGTCTATTTGTAAATACATGTCTCCCTGTGGACTGATGAAAGGGGCTACCTTTGTGCATGCTTCGAGAAGACTTTTCAAGTGTGGCTCAGGTATGTCTAATTTGGGGGTGCTCTCGTCTCTGTATACTCTGTCCAGTATCATTCCTATGGTTGTGTCGACTGGGACGTTGGTAAAAAGGGATTCAACGTCCAGGGAAGCGATGATTCCATCGGGCTGGGTAGATTTGATCAATTCTAGGAAATCTGCTGATGATTGTAGACTAAACTTACTTGGAGTGTATGGAGTTAGGAGTTCATTGAGTTTCTTTGCCAGGTGATAAGTTGGGGTTGGTATTTGGCTGATTATAGGGCGTAGTGGGTTACCTGGTTTATGCGTCTTAACATTGCCGTAGGCATATCCTAAGCCAGGTCACTGGCTATGCAGCCCTTATGTATCCCCCCATGTTTTCACCTTCATTGTATTATCACCTGACCTAATGCGGGTATAAAATCAACTAGTATTGTAAGATCTGTTCACTTGAGAATGAACCATGGAGGTTCGAAACGTCGTGCAAATTATACAAATAAGTGTAATACACTCTATAGTAAATCACTTCTTTTCTTCACCTTAAAAGTACGAAAATGAGTTTTGGAGAACTCCTATTTCAATTAAGCCCTGATGCTAAGAAAATAGTTAGAGGGATAGAAGCCCTAAACCAGAAAATAATAAATACAGAATATGCGGTCATATTCAATGAAACATGTTTGAAAGAAAACCTGCTGCCAGTATACACCAATATATATATATATATATATATATATATATATATGTGTGTGTATATCACGAAAATAAACACGTGATTAAGAATGTGACAATGTCAGACCACGGAGGAAAAATGAAACAGGAAATTTCCTTAAGTACTTTCGTATATTAAATACATCTTCAGAAGGTCATTTTACAGATCGAGTGATGGGTATAAATAGGCAGGAAGGAGTTGTGAAGTAAGGTGAGGTACAATACTTGGACAACGCAGACGGCCCATTGGCCCATCAGATGCACCCAATTGGCACATCCGATGTAGCCCAATGGCCCATCTGATACAGCAGACATACAAGCATAATATATAGGTAATTATAACATAAAGAAGTAAATATATACAATAAATTAGTGAGACAAATGTTTTTCAATGATTCTACTTAAATCGCCCTTTAGCTGATCTATTAGAAATGGATCTAAGTTATATAGACCACTGCTAATATTCAAATTACTTTCTTTGGTGATCTGTATCAAAGCAGATTCAATTATGTTTCTGTTATAGGTGCTTTTACAATTTGTTATTGAAGAAGCACTCTCCCAATCAATTTGGTGAGCTTTTTCTGACAAATGCACAAACAAAGCATTAGACAATTGGCCATGTCTTACTGAGTATTTATGTTGCGATATTCTACATTTTAAATCTTTAGATGTTTGCCCGACATAGAACTTGTTACATTCCTTACAAGGTATTTTATAAATGACGCAATTATCACTACGAGGGCTGTTCCTTACTAATAGCTTACCAACAGTGTTTTCGTAGCTAAACATTACATCTATATTAAAAAGTTTCAAGGCTTTGACAATATTCTCAAACCCAGAGAAATATGGTAAACATAACACATTCTTTGGGCGAGTCCTTTCACTGCATACATTATTATAATATGTACGACGAGCTTTGTTACGACAAACTTCCAAAAAATTCAGTGGGTAACAAAGCTTAAGACCAATCGAATCAATATTCTTAAATTCTTCATCTAAGAATTCTGGACTCACAACTCGAAGAGCTCTTAGATACATTGAAGAAAAAATTGACTTTTTTACATTGTATTTATGCCCTGAAAAATAATGAACATAAGATAAATTGTTCGTAGGTTTTCTGTAAACACTAAACTTTAATGAAGAGTTTTCCCTATGAATAAGCACATCTAAGAATGGCAAACATTTATCAATTTCAGTCTCCATAGTAAATTTTATGGAGGTGACTTGGTCATTAAGTTTGGCTACAAATTCGTCTGTGTTTACATCTGAAGGCCAAATACACAAGATATCATCAACATATCTAAACCAAGGAATGATTCCAGGAGTTATTTTTGAAACAAATTTCTTTTCAAAGAAATTTGTTTTCTATTGAATGAAAAATGTAATGAAAAACACATTAAAAAAAACATGTTTTTTTTTCCGTCACAGATGTGACATCAATATAATATGTATATAAAAACCTGCTCAGATGCGAATGAAACATTCTGTGAAAATTTCAAAGCAATCGGTGAAGAACTTTCAGAGATTATCGATTTTGAACAAACGAAAATTTCCATATATATATATATATATATATATATATATATATATATATATATATATATATATATATATATATATATATATATATATATATATATATATATATATATGCGAACAAGCCTGAATGGTCCCCAGGACTATATGTGACTGAAAACTCACACCCCAGAAGTGACTCGAACCCATACTGCCAGGAGCAACGCAACTGGTATCTACAGGACGCCTTAATCCGCTTGACCATCACGACCGGACATAAGGAAGGTATCTACAGGACGCCATAAGGATTACGGCGTCCTGTAAATACCAGTTGCGTTGCTCCTGGCAGTATGGGTTCGAGTCACTTCTGGGGTGTGAGTTTTCAGTCATATATATATAAATATATACGTGATCAACTGCTAGTAAACATTATATATATATATATATATATATATATATATATATATATATATATATATATGCTTGTGTGTGTGTGATCACATACACTTCTGAAGTATTCATACCAGAGAAAGGTGGAATTGACGGACGAGCCTGAGTCAACACTGTCATAGAATTCTTTTGGGTTGAAAATACACTAAAAATACATTAGGCGACACTGATAAAATTGTATTATTGTATTGTGTGAAATATTACAGCCTAGCTAAAGCAAGATGAATAGTTTAGGTGATCTCACACGTCATATTATACGTCAATCCTACGTCAGTATGAAAAGATCTATGATACGACAACTCTCTAAGTATGATCAACTCTCACATTCTACACATTGATAGATTATACACAGTTTGAAACCCATTTACAATTTGCAATATTACATCTGAACAAGTCACGTCAGTAGCTGGAAAGTACATTGATCATCTCATCCCAAAACAAATCACTACACAAACGTCGGGCACTGATCACACTGGCCTTGCACACTATCTAGTCGAAATCGAGGATTGATTAGTTGTTCCATCGAATATCATAACTAATCCAACAGCAATGTTTACTAGCAGTTGATCACGTAGTAAAGGGGTTTTGACCAAGCCACAACTCCCTGGTAATGTCGCAACCACTTAGACTGGAGGGTAGAGCGGCGGTCTCGCTTCCTGCAGGTCGGCGTTCAATCCCCGACCGTACAAGTGGTTGGACACCATTCCTTCCCCACCGTCCCATCCCAAATCCTTATCCTGACCCCTTCCCAGTGCCATATAGTCGTAATGGCTTGGTACTTTCTCCTGATAATTCCCTCTCTCCCTAATAATTGTCCTATCAGCTTTACAGAAGAAGTGAGGAATCATGATAAGACCATCAGGAGTCATTAATAAAGCGACCAAGTTTAATTACCTAAAAGTTCAATTGTCAGGTGAAACCAAACCTTTGATCCCCAACATGGATGGTACAGAATCTAATTGCAATTATGCAGTAAAACTCCGTAAATTATCCATAAAGATAATTATACCAACATTGAGGAGGTGAACATTACCCATTTGGCGTGTTTCTGACAACAAATAGGTTCCATTTTGCTTCATTGTACTACGCTGTTAAATGATAAACTGCACAAGCCAAGCATCGTTTGATGCTTGACTTGTGCTGAGTAAAGGTGCTGAGTCTTTAGTTTATGCCATAGTTTTGAGGTGTTCTGAAGTTTGCTTATTGTAATCGGTCAAAAATAGGAGCATCTGGCTGCCTGCGAGCTCCTGACGGGTTGTGCAGCTTTTATTATTTACGGACACCACTTTTGGCTGGGAATAAGTATATTTGCAAATTTATACTGGCCTTTATAACTTTTATTAGTTGTTTCACAGTCGTTACGATGTGTGGCAACTTTAAATACCACGTAAGTGCACGTTTGATCCTCAAATCCATTTAGAATTTATGATTAAATGAATGATTCTAGAGTTTGGAGTGGAAATCACATAATATTTACATTTCAGCGTGGAATTAACCGTGAAAGAGACGACTTACTACCGACGGGTTCACGTGTTTCTCGAGAGTTGCTGACAAGAATCAACGGGTTGACTTTGTCGGCCGTGATCGACGTTCATCATAGACAGTTAAGCTGTTTACTTGTTCACTTTGTAGCTACAAAACTGATTTATCTCAGTGATCTACAGAATTTAAATGATTCATTTTATTATTAGAAGTCATTAACTTCATAATATAGAATAACCTCCCTAGTTGTAGGGCATATGGATTTAGTTATGAATTATTTTTAATATTACAGTTCATTCATCTAGATATATTTAATTACATTTATGTATTAATTATAGGAGATCCATAAGCCACTGGTTCTCTTATTTATTAATAGAATTCTGGTTCTTCAAAGCATTTAGCATTATTCATTGTAGAACTGAATTCTCCCCCCCCCTCACCTCACCACACCACACACCACCACCACCACCACACACCACCACCACCACCACCACCACCACCAATCACATCCTCGCTCATCACCAGAGAACTAGGAACGGAGGACAATATAGAGAGGCTTGAAAAAAGAAATGTGTATACTAAAGTCAAGAGGGGGAGAGGGGGAGGAGAGAGGAGGCTGGGGAGAGGGGGAGGAGAGAGGAGGCTGGGGAGAGGGGGAGGAGAGAGGAGGTTGGGGGAGAGGGGGAGAAGGATGACCGAGAGTGGGACGGGGGAAAAGAATGGCGCCCAACCACTTGTGGATGGTCGGGGATTGAGCTCCGACCTACGTGAAGCGAGACCGTCGCTCTACCGTCCAGCCCAAGTGGGGCAAGGAGAGTGAGAGTGGAGGATGATGAAGGGGTGAGAGGGGAAGGTTATAAATAGGAGGGGAAAATAATGAAGGGGAGAAGAGGAAGAGTGAGAGGGGGAGATGATCAAGTAGGGCAGGCATGCCTAGAACATACCTGGGGAGGGTCTCCAGAGTTATTATACTCCACGACCCCGGCCTGGGGCCAGGCTCAACTAACGACTCGAGTAACGATGGTGAGAGGGGGAAGAGTGAGAGGGGGAAGAGTGAGAGGGGGAAGAGTGAGAGGGGGAAGAGTGAGAGGGGGAAGAGTGAGAGGGGGAAGAGTGGGAGGGTAAAGAGTGGGAGGGTAAAGAGTGAGAGGGGGAAGAGTGAGAGGGGGAAGAGTGAGAGGGGGAAGAGTGGGAGGGTAAAGAGTGAGAGGGGGAAGAGTGAGAGGGGGAAGAGTGAGAGGGGGAAGAGTGGGAGGGGGAAGAGTGGGAGGGTAAAGAGTGGGAGGGTAAAGAGTGAGAGGGGGAAGAGTGAGAGGGGGAAGAGTGAGAGGGTAAAGAGTGGGAGGGTAAAGAGTGAGAGGGGGAAGAGTGAGAGGGGGAAGAGTGAGAGGGGGAAGAGTGAGAGGGGGAAGAGTGAGAGGGGAAAGAGTGGGAGGGTAAAGAGTGAGAGGGTAAAGAGTGAGAGGGTAAAGAGTGAGAGGGTAAAGAGTGAGAGGGTAAAGAGTGAGCGGGTAAAGAGTAAGAGTGTAAAGAGGGAGAGGGTAAAGAGTGAGCGGGTAAAGAGTAAGAGTGTAAAGAGGGAGAGGGTAAAGAGTGAGCGGGTAAAGAGTAAGAGTGTAAAGAGCGAGAGGGTAAAGAGCGTGAGGGTAAAGAGGGAGAGGGAGAAAGAGAGAGAGAGGGGTAAAGATGATAAAGAGGTAGAGAGGGGAAGAAATGGCTCACATACCTCGAACGTGTGAACACAACTTGTGTCAAAATATGTTGAAAGTTCGCAGAAAAATGTAATGAATATTCGCCCGCTGAACGTGATGAATGGCCGGTCCATAGGGGACACCGCCCCCCTTCTCTCTCTGGCTGCCTGGTGTATATATGTATACCAGGGGGGGGGGGGGGGAGATATAGGGGGGCACCCGAGCAATCCCTCTATATCTCTCCCGTCTCTCCATCTTTCTATCCACCCATGTATGTGCTTATTCATCCATCTTTCTATCTATCTCATTGATTTATGTATATATTCATCTATTCTCCATCTACTCATATATCCATCCATCTACTCATCTATCCCTCCATCTATTCATCTATCCATCCATCTACTCATCTATCCCTCCCTCTACTCAGCTATACACATCTATCCATCCATCTACTCAGCTATCCCTCACTCTTCTCATCTATCCAACCATCTACTCATCTATCCCACTATCTACCCATCTATCCATCCATCTACTCATCTATCCCTCCATCTACTCATCTATCCCTCCATCTACTCATCTATCCATCCACCTACTCATCTATCCATCCACCTACTCATCTGTCCCACTATCTACTCATTTATCCATCCATCTACTCATCTATCCATCCATCTACTCATCTATCCATCCATCCCTCCATCTACTCATCTATCCCTCCATCTACTCATCTATCCCACTATCTACTCATCAATCCCTCCATCTAATCATCTATCCCTCCATCTACTCATATATCCCTCCATCTACTCATCTATCCATCCATCTACTCATCTATCTACTCATCTATCCATCCATCTACTCATCTATCCATCCATCTACTCATCTATCGTCTACATATACATCTACCAATCCATCTATATCCGTTTATCGATTCATCCATCTACCAGTTTATCTATCCATTTATCCATCCACCTACTCATCTTTCTATCCATCCACCTACACATTTTTATCCATCCACCTACTAGTCTATCCATTTGTTCATGTATCAATTCATGCATATATCCATCCACCTGCGCAACTTCTTATCCATATATCCATCCATCTATCCTTTCATCACTTCATCCATCTGCTCATTAATCTATCCACATATCCATCAATATATCAATCGCCTGTGTTTAGCTCTGTCTCAGTTTGTGTGTGTGTAGTGTGTGGATAGTCGCCGGTGAGAGGTGCTCAGTATATATATATATATATATATATATATATATATATATATATATATATATATATATAAATATATATAGATATATATATATATATATATATAAATATATATATATATATATATATATATATATATATATATATATATATATATAGATATATATATATATATATATATAAATATATATATATATATATATATATATAAATATATATATATATATATATATATATATATATATATATATATAAATATATATATATATATATATATATATATATATATATATATATATATAAATATATATATATATATATATATATATATATATAAATATATATATATATATATATATATATATATATATATATATATATATATATATATATATATATATATATAAAAATATATATATATATATATAAATATATATATATATATATATATATATATATATATATATATATATATATATATATATAAATATTATATATATATATATATATATATATATATATAAATATTATATATATATATATATATATATATATATATATATATATATATATATATATATATATATATATATATATATATATATATATATATATATATATATATATATATATATATATATATATATATATATATATGTCGTACCTAGTAGCCAGAACTCACTTCTCAGCCTACTATTCAAGGCCCGATTTGCCTAATAAGCCAAGTTTTCCTGAATTAATATATTTACTATAATTTTTTTCTTATGAAATGATAAAGCAACCCTTTTCTCTATGTATGAGGTCAATTTTTTTTTATTGGAGTTAAAATTAACGTAGATATATGACCGAACCTAACCAACCCTACCTAACCTAACCTAACCTATATTTATAGGTAAGGTTAGGTTAGGTAGCCAAAAAAAGCTAGGTTAGGTTAGGTTAGGTAGGTTAGGTAGACGAAAAAACATTAATTCATGAAAACTTGGCTTATTAGGCAAATCGGGCCTTGAATAGTAGGCTGAGAAGTGCGTTCTGGCTATTAGGTACGACATTATATATATATATATATATATATATATATATATATATATATATATATATATATATATATGTCGTACCTAGTAGCCAGAACGCACTTCTCAGCCTACTATGCAAGGCCCAATTTGCCTAATAAGCCAAGTTTTCCTGAATTAATATATTTTCTCTATTTTTTTTCCTTATGAAATGATAAAGCTACCCATTTCATTACGTATGAGGTCAATTTTTTTTATTGGAGTTAATATTAACGTAGATATATGACCGAACCTAACCAACCCTACCTAACCTATCTCTATAGGTTAGGTTAGGTTAGGTAGCCGAAAAAGTTAGGTTAGGTTAGGTTAGGTAGGTTAGGTAGTCGAAAAACAATTCATGAAAACTTGGCTTATTAGGCAAATCAGGCCTTGCATTGTAGGCAGAGAAGTGCGTTCTGGCTATTAGGTACGACATATATATATATATATATATATATATATATATATATATATATATATATATATATATATATATATATATATATATATATATATATATATATATATTTATTTATTTATTTGTTTTGTTTTAGAAAGCAATTTCTCTTTCCCTCTCAATTCCATCTGCCAAACAGTTACATCGTAACTAAACCGTAACAAATATATGGCAGCTATGTCAGGGGGAAAAAATATTAAGTATGATTAATTAAAGCTTACCCGTTCCGGCTGCCTTGCCCCACATTCTAACCAATTAACATAAAATTACACAAATGGTCAAGTCTGCAGAAGTTATCTGGTTAACTCTGATACAGAACACTTCCCTGAGGCTAGCGAAGTCATGCTGACGACAGGAGACTCTGGCGTCCCTCAACACCAAGACTGGAGGAAAGTTTCTCTGGGTTTGCTTGTGCAAGCAAAGCGCTCTTCTAACCTTACCAAGTAAGCCGGACGACTCAATCAGAAAACGGGACAGTACGTTACTTTTGTGAGTCGATTTCATTTCAAATTACGTCCACTTTTGGCCATAGCGCGCATACGAGCGAAAAGTGACGTTATTTTTAAGAGGACGGGTTGTGGACAAGGCTTTGTTATTAATAACGTCTCCTCCCTCCTTCCCCGTCCAAGTAACGCCTCCTGATATCAGTTCAGTTTCTGCCCATTTTTGGACAAACTTATTTGAATGAGCTTATTTTATTTATTATTTAATTATGCTCAGTCTTGGGAAACACTTTTTTTATTTATTCTGGTCCCCAGACTGGTTGTTTAACGATTGTTTAATATAAATATTATAGGTAAATAGAAATTAGGTGACATGGCAAGATCTCACCCAAATATCTTTGTTAACCAAGATATTTTATGGTGAGTATTTGCTTAACATGAAACAATTTTTTTCGCTTATCATGTTAAGTGCTAGTAACTGGTGTCGGAACTTTAGACATATCTATCCATCTATGTATTTAACCATCTATCTGTTCATTGAATCATCCATCTACCCCTTCCATCTATGTATCCGTCTATCTACCCATCCATTTGTCAATTCATATACGCATCCATCTAACCATCTACTAGTTCATCTTTTTATCCATCTATCTATCCACCCCTCTGTTCATATATCCATTCAACATGCTATTCGTTTATCCATTTAACTTGTTATCCGTTTAACTTGCTATCCATCAATCCATTTAACTTGCTATCCATTTAACTTGGTATCCATCTGTTTCTCCATCTATCTATCCATGCTTTTACTCCATCATCTACTCATCTATCCATCTATGTATTCGCCTATCCACCCATCTATTCATCTACTCATCTCTATTCATCTATCCATGCAGCTACTCATCTCTACCGATCAATCAGCCCATATTATATATATATATATATTATATATATTGGTGTATACTGGCAGCAGGTTTTCTTTCAAACATGTTTCATTGAATATGACCGCATATTCTGTATTTATTATTTTCTGGTTTAGGGCTTCTATCCCTCTAACTATTTTCTTAGCATCAGGGCTTAATTGGAATAGGAGTTCTCCAAAACTCATTTTCGTACTTTTAAGGTGAAGAAAAGAAGTGATTTACTATAGAGTGTATTACACTTATTTGTATAATTTGCACGACGTTTCGAACCTCCATGGTTCATTCTCAAGTGAACAGATCTTACAATACTAGTTGATTTTATACCCGCATTAGGTCAGGTGATAATACAATGAAGGTGAAAAACATGGGGGGATACATAAGGGATAAACATAGGGGCTGCAGAAGGCTTATTGGCCCATACGAGGCATCTCCTATCTAAACACAAAGATTAATCCAGTGTAATTGGCCTGTTATGTTGGACATTGTCTTCTGTGTTGGCATCGATATGTTCTTGTCTTGTCCTTACTCTCATGGTGGGTAGAGTAAATAGTTCCGTGATTTGGGTGTACATGGTAGGTCGCTCTATTCTTATGTGAATTGCCTCAAGAATTTGTAATCTTCTTGAATCTTGGGTTTTGTCTATTATGCAAGTATTCTTGTTCAACATTTCTCTTGTTAGAGTAATGTCATGGGCTTGTCTCATGTGATTCCTAGGGGCACCAGATTGAAGATGGCATGTCAAACGCCTCGTCAGCTTGGTCGACGTCATACCTATGTACTTACATTGAAGGTTACATCCTTCGTGGGGGCAAGTGTACATGTATACAACGCTTGACTGCTGTAGAGGGTTCTCCGTCGGCTTCGGGCTGTTTTTGATAAGGAGTTCGGAAGTCTTCTTGGTTTTGTAGAATATTATCAGGTTTATGTTTTGGTTAGGAGTAGTGCTTTTTACTCCTTTACGGATTATTTCTTTCATTATTCTTTCCTCTTTTATATGTTCACTGTGCATGGTTGATTTGTAATATAATTTTATTGGGGGTGTTGTGGTTTCTGTTCTAGGTTCTGAATTATACCAACGGTCCAAGTGTCTTCTTATAGCAGCGTTTATTTCCGCGTTGCTATATCCGTTGTTCACCAATACCTGAGTTACTCTTTCAAACTCTCTACTCACGTTGCTCCATTCAGAGCAGTGGGTAAGCGCTCGACGAATACAAGCATTGAGAACACTGGCTTTGTATCTTTGGGGGCACTCACTTCTACCGTTCAGGCATAATCCTATGTTGGTGGGCTTGGTATATACGTTGGTGCTTAAAGAGGTTCCTGTTTTTGTTATTAGTACATCCAAGAATGGCAGACTGTTATTTTCACTATTTTCATGTGTAAATCGGAGTACTGACTCTCTCTCTAGGTGTCTTTTTAGGTCAATTAGTTCATCTGAGTCTTTTACTATTACGAATATGTCATCTACATAACGGCAGTATACAGTTGGTTTTTGTCTGCTACTGAAGACCCTATCTTCGATGGTTCCCATATAAAAATTAGCAAATAAAACTCCTAAGGGGGAGCCCATTGCTACTCCGTCTATTTGTAAATACATGTCTCCTTGTGGACTGATGAAAGGGGCTTCCTTTGTACATGCTTCGAGAAGACTTTTCAAGTGTGGCTCAGGTATGTCTAATTTGGGGGTGCTCTCGTCTCTGTATACTCTGTCCAGTATCATTCCTATGGTTGTGTCGACTGGGACGTTGGTAAAAAGGGATTCAACGTCCAGGGAAGCGATGATTCCATCGGGCTGGGTAGATTTGATCAATTCTAGGAAATCTGCTGATGATTGTAGACTAAACTTACTTGGAGTGTATGGAGTTAGGAGTTCATTGAGTTTCTTTGCCAGGTGATAAGTTGGGGTTGGTATTTGGCTGATTATAGGGCGTAGTGGGTTACCTGGTTTATGCGTCTTAACATTGCCGTAGGCATATCCTAAGCCATAGTCGCCTTGAAGTTTATTGAAATGCACACTACCTTTCTTTGCGTTGATTGCTGTAATTGTTTTGTTTACTTTCCACTTAAGGTCTTCTACGGGGTTCCTCGTGATTCGTTGAAATTTGGAGTCGTCACTTAGGATGTCGCTAATTTTGTTCATGTATTCATGGGTAGGAATCAATACATATGCTGCTGTTTTGTCGGCTTTTCTTATTGTTACGTCTTTCAGATTTTTTAGTTGTTTCGCTGCTTCTTTGAGTCGTGGGGTTAAGATTGTAGATGAATATGTTCCTCGTTTTTTCCCTGCTTCTGCAAGTAGTTCAGCTTGAAGTGTGTCAGTGGTGATGACTTTTTTGTTGTCTTCTAGCTTATGGATATCGTCCAGAAGCATTTCGATTTCCAGGCGTTTTTGATGCATCTTTGGTTTAGATAAGAATTGACAATTTAGACCAAGATTTAAGAGGTCTCGTTGGTCCTGGGTAAGATCATAAGAAGTCAGGTTAAAGTAGCCATCTTTAGGACGAGGGATTTTTAGCTGTCCACCGTTTATTATTTTTAGCTGTCCACCACCACTGATTATTTCTTATGAAAGAAATAATCCGTAAAGAAGTAAAAAGCACTACTCCTAACCAAAACATAAACCTGATAATATTCTACAAAACCAAGAAGACTTCCGAACTCCTTATCAAAAACAGCCCGAAGCCGACGGAGAACCCTCTACAGCAGTCAAGCGTTGTATACATGTACACTTGCCCCCACGAAGGATGTAACCTTGAATGTAAGTACATAGGTATGACGTCGACCAAGCTGACGAGGCGTTTGACATGCCATCTTCAATCTGGTGCCCCTAGGAATCACATGAGACAAGCCCATGACATTACTCTAACAAGAGAAATGTTGAACAAGAATACTTGCATAATAGACAAAACCCAAGATTCAAGAAGATTACAAATTCTTGAGGCAATTCACATAAGAATAGAGCGACCTACCATGAACACCCAAATCACGGAACTATTTACTCTACCCACCATGAGAGTAAGGACAAGACAAGAACATATCGATGCCAACACAGAAGACAATGTCCAACATAACAGGCCAATTACACTGGATTAATCTTTGTGTTTAGATAGGAGATGCCTCGTATGGGCCAATAAGCCTTCTGCAGCCCCTATGTTTATCCCTTATGTATCCCCCCATGTTTTTCACCTTCATTGTATTATCACCTGACCTAATGCGGGTATCAAATCAACTAGTATTGTAAGATCTGTTCACTTGAGAATGAACCATGGAGGTTCGAAACGTCGTGCAAATTATACAAATAAGTGTAATACACTCTATAGTAAATCACTTCTTTTCTTCACCTTAAAAGTACGAAAATGAGTTTTGGAGAACTCCTATTCCAATTAAGCCCTGATGCTAAGAAAATAGTTAGAGGGATAGAAGCCCTAAACCAGAAAATAATAAATACAGAATATGCGGTCATATTATATATATTATATATATATATATATTATATATATATATATATATATATATATATATATATATATATATATATATATATATATATATATCCAGCAATGTACCCATCTATCTAGGTATCTACCCATCATTCTAGCAATCTACCCCATCTATCCATATACCTATCAATCTATCTACTGTCTCTGTGTCTTTAGCTGTCTCTCTGTGTCTTTCTGTTTCTCGGTTTTTGTCTTTGTCTCACATGAGAAACACAGTTGTGTAATGTGTAAGTGATCGCCAAAGCCAGAAGTTCAGTGGTGTGAAGTAATAAAAAAAAATAGTAATCCCTTTCTCTGATAAAGAGTCATGTCATGAGATTGAAGCTGTGGCAGAATTGTCTGTTTATGCGAATACGGGCAAATTATTGATAGCAGGATATTTTTGGTAATTTCCCAAAGATCAGCGAATAATGGTGCACATTACTATATTGTTTAGTTAAATTTGTTTTGAGAATATTTAGCTGTGTAGCGGGAGGGCAGTGCCCAAAATCGTCATGGGGGGTCTGAATGTGGCCCTGGCACGGTGTTCTCTCTTGAATTATGCTGACCTCGAGTAGCCTATGTTCATGCCGTACCCCAGACCATTCCCTCTGCTAATTTGGGTAACGCTAGCCTCAACCGTGTGGCATTCAACTATGAACAGACAGATAGATACACATCAGGGAGTGATGCGTTGGAGGCTGACTCCACACACACACACACACGTTTCATTTGTAGATTTGATAAGTGTCCAGTTGGCTCAGAAATCTATACATCAGTTGAGTAACAGTTGAGAAGCGGGACCAAAGAGCCAGAGCTCAGGCCCCGCAAGCACAACTAGGTGAGTACACACACACACACACACACACACATCAATAGGGACTGGAATAATGTAAATCACTCGCAACCCTCCACACTGTCGACACAGTTTCATATTAAAAACAGTTCCTGTCTCCCCTCTCTCTCTGGTACTCCCGGCCACCTCCTCTCCCCTCGACACGCGGTACTGACACCCCAGCTCCCTCTGTCTCACTGGTCTGGAAATGTTATTGTAGATGTGAGCAGATGTGAGCAGGTGTGAGCAGGTGTGAGCAGATGTGAGCAGGTGTGAGCAGGTGTGAGCAGGTATGAGCAGGTATGAGCAGGTGTTAGTGAGACTGCCGCTACTGTTAGTGGTGCAGAGTAAACTATACTTACATATGATGTTGAGGAGCATGGTGTTGCTGGCGGTGGTGGCGAGGGTGTTGGTGGCGGAGCAGGTGTAGTTGCCGGCGGAGGCGCGCCTCACCATCTGCAGCACCAGGTTGTTGTTGGAGACCAGCACCCCGCCCCGCAGGTCCTGCACCACCTCCACGCCCTGATGACAACAACACGTCACCATCACTTTACTCTCCTCTCCCCCCTCACCCTCACCTGATTACCACCATGGTCACGGTCACCCAACATTGTCCAGGGACATCTACGGTCACCCAACATTGTCCAGGGACATCTACGGTCACCCAACATTGTCCAGGGACATCTACGGTCACCCAACATTGTCCAGGGACATCTACAGTCACCCAACATTGTCCAGGGACATCTACGGTCACCCAACATTGTCCAGGGACATCTACGGTCACCCAACATTGTCCAGGGACATCTACGGTCACCCAACATTGTCCAGGGACATCTACGGTCACCCAACATTGTCCAGGGACATCTACGGTCACCCAACATTGTCCAGGGACATCTACGGTCACCCAACATTGTCCAGGGACATCTACGGTCACCCAACATTGTCCAGGGACATCTACGGTCACCCAACATTGTCCAGGGACGTCTACGGTCACCCAAGATAGTGACTATCCATCCATCCAAAACACACACTGACTATCTACTATAGTCAGTGTGTGTTTTTGATAGAACTATTTTATCGAAGTGTATATGATAGTGACTATGATAGATAGTGACTATCTACCCAGGGACATCAAGGGGTACACTAAATAGTTCAGGGACATTTAGGCGGACACAAAATAGTCCATTCACATCTAGGAGCCCCCAAGATAGTCCACGGATAACTAGGGGCACCCAAGATAGGCCACGGGTATCTAGGGGTGCCAAAGATAGGCCACGGGTATCTAGGGGCACCCAAGATACTCCACGGGTATCTAGGGGCATCCAAGATACTCCACGGGTATCTAGGGGCACCCAAGATACTCCACGGGTATCTAGGGGCATCCAAGATAGTCCACGGGTATCTATGGACATACAAATTAGTCCCGGGCATCTAGCGGCATCCACAGTAAGACACAACAAGACACGTAAGGGACACCTACGAGTATCCACGGGCATCGTGGGCACTCAAGATAGGCTGCGGATATTTAGGGACACCTATGTTAGACCAAGGGCATTATGGGCACGTAAGATTGTCCACACACATCCAGGGGACACCCAAGATAATCCAGGCACATCTTGGGACACCAAAGGATAGTCCCACACATCCCATGGACATATAGGTTGGATATCAGGTACACAAACGGAACCCATACGAACATAATAATAAAGGAAACTTACAGAAAGAAAAGACCTATTGGCTCATACGAAGCAGCTCCTATTTATACCCACCAATGGGGCCTGACGGCTGAGTGGACAGCGCTCGGGATTCGTAGTCCTAAGGTTCCGGGTTTGATCTCCGGCGCAGGCGGAAGCAAATGGGCAGTGTCTCTCTCACCCTGATGCCTCTGTTCACATAGCAGTAAATAAGTACCTTAGAGATAGACAGGTGCTACAGGCTGTTTCCTGGGGGGGGGGGGTAACAAAAAAGAGGCCTTGTCGAGGACTGGACGCTAAGGCCCGAAATCATCTCAAGTAAGTAAGTAATTATCAAAAGAAGGCACCAAACCGGGAAGGCTATGTAGCACCATCAAATACGCAAAATAATCAGAGGGCGCTAAATATCACCAAGGATGCCAATACGAGAACAAAAACGCATAAGGCGAACGATATCAAAAGTATCCGAGTCACCAAGAATTCTATCGAGGGACAGGTGACCACGAGGGGCGGTCGGAAAGCAAGACACACGCTCGTCCTGGAAGTCAGGACATTCAAGAAGGACATGCACGACCGTAAGAGGGACAATGCAACTAGGACAATAAGGAGCAGGGCGGCGCTCCATCAAGTGACCATGGGTTAAGCGAGTATGGCCAATACGCAACCTCGCCAGAGCTGTTTCCCACCGCCGGTTACGGTGGAAGGAGGACGGCCACGAGGAAACACAACATTTAAGAGTACGTAGCTTGTTACCAGTAACAGACAACCAAGAAGCCTGCCAACGGGTAAGGACTGAGGAATGGATAACCGGGTAAAAGTCGGAATACGGAATGCCTTTACGAGAGATGGGACAAGAGCGGACAGCTTCCTTAGCGGCAGCATCCACACGCTCATTTAAAGACACGCCAATATGGCTGGGAACCCAACAAAACTCAACCGACTTAAATTTACTGTGAACGAGAAACAGCCAATGCTGGATCTCGACAACTACTGGATGAACTGGATTAAAGCACCCAAGAGCCATGAGGGCACTACGAGAGTCAACAACAACCACAAAGGAAGACTGACAACGAGAAAGCAGGAGACGAAGAGCATAGAGAATAGCATAAAGTTCCGCTGTAAAGATGCTAGTCTCCGGAGGCAAGCGACACATATAAGTGCGATCAGGAAAAACAACAGAGTAGCCAACACCGTCCGCTGACTTAGACCCATCGGTGAAGACAGAAACGGAGCGGGAGTGAGAAGAAAAGTGCTCAAGGAAAAGGCGTTTTAGAACCGTAGGAGGGGTAAAAGCTTTAGTGATACGAGTCAAGGATGTACAAAACCGCGGAAGAGGGACCCTCCACGGGGGCAAAGAAGGAACAACACGAGGAGAAACACCAGAAATACGAACGGAAAGAGAATCCTGTAGGCGAGATAACCGGACAGAAAGAGGGAGGTGGTGAAGAGGAACAGGAACCGCAGGAGGGGTAAAAGTTAAAGCACGACAGAGGCGAGAGGAAGGATGTTGCAAGGACCGCGCAAGATAGCGAAGACAGTAGCGATCACGGCGGTCCTGGAGAGACAGGAAGCCAGTGTCAACATACAAGCTAAGGACGGGAGTCGAACGAAAGGCACCAGAACTGAGGCGCAACCCAGTATGGTGCAAAGCATCAAGACGGCGAAGAGTAGAAGGAGAAGCAGACGAGTAAGCAGGGCAACCATAATCGAGCTTAGACAGGACGAGAGAGGAATGTAAAGCAAGGAGAGTGCGCCTATCTGCCCCCCAAGAAGTATGGGACAAGACCCGAAGGAGGGTAAGGGCCTTAGAGCACTCAACACGGAGGTAAGAGATATGGGGAGACCAAGACAAACGAGTGTCAAGGAATAACCCCAAAAGCTTCGCGGAATCTTTGTATTCAAGGGGATGACCATAAAGTGACAAAGAGGGACGAAGAACAACCCGTTTCCGCGTAAAAGTCATGGCACAAGTCTTAGAAGTAGAGAACTTGAAGCCATGACCTGTGGCCCAAGACGACACGGCATCAATTGCAAGTTGAAGCCGGCGTTGAAGGAGAGGCGAATCATCACCCTGACAACAAAGGGTAAGATCATCGACATAGAGAGCGGAGAAGACACCAGAAGGAAGAGAGGAAAGAAGACCATTGAGGGCAACCAGAAAAAGAGTAGTGCTCAGAACACTACCCTGGGGCACACCTTCGTATTGCTGAAAAGAGGGAGACAGAGCGGTACCAAGGCGCACCCGAAAGGAACGACGAGAGAGGAAGCTGCGGAGAAAGAGAGGGAGATGACCACGAAGGCCAAAAGAATGAAGTTGAGATAGGATATGATAACGCCAAGTGGTGTCGTAAGCCTTTCCTAGGTCAAAAAGGACGGCAACAACGGAGGTCTTCGCAGCAAAAGCAGTACGAATATAGACCTCCAAGTTCACCAGGACATCTGTCGTGCTGCGGCACTTGCGGAAACCAAATTGAGAAGGGGAGAGGAGGTGATGGTGTTCCAGGAACCACATCAGACGAACGTTAACCATACGTTCAAAGAGTTTGCAGACACAACTTGTGAGAGCAATAGGGCGAAAGTCCTTAGGGGAAGTACCCAGAGACCCCGGTTTGCGAACAGGGAGGACAACGGCATCGAGCCAGTCCTCGGGGACTGACGACGACTCCCAGATCCGATTATACAGACTCAGTAAATACTGAGACGTGCTCGGAGGGAGATGGCGAAGCATCTCATAATGAATACCATCGGAGCCCGCCGCCGTAGAACCGCAGAGGGCCAGGGCAGAACGAAGTTCAGAGAGAGAGAAGGGATCATTATAGGGAAGCTGAAGATGAGTGCAGAAATCTAAAGGACGAGACTCAAGGACAGGTTTACGAAGAAGGAAAGATTGGGGAAGATGAAGACCAGAGCTAACAGAAGAAAAGTGGGAACCCAGTTCGGAAGCGACCTGCAACGGGTCCGCCACAAGAGTATCATGGAGGTGAAGGACCGGTGAAACATCGGGAACGAACTTACCCGCTATCTTGCGGATACGCTTCCAGATCTGGGCCAGAGGGGTCTCGGACGTAATTGTCGAGACATAAGATGCCCAACATTCACGTTTAGCCGTACGGATGGCCCTACGGGCCACCGCACTCGCTTTCCGAAAGAAAAGAAAAGAATCGGTCGTCTGCCTACGGCGGTGCTTCTTCCAGGCTGCACGCTTACAGCGGACAGCCCGAGCACAGTCCGCATTCCACCAGGGAATGCACTTCCGTGGACCCCGAGAGGAAGAGCGAGGAATAGAGCGGAGGGCAGCGTCGAAGACAGTGTCATGAAAAAGGAGGAGAGCGCGAGAGAGGGGCAGAAGAGAGAGGTCAGAGAGAGTAGCACTGAGGGAAAATAGGGTCCAGTCCGCCTTAGCAAACTGCCACCTAGGGAAAGAGAGGGAAGGGCGAAAAGAGAAAAAGGAAACAAGGATGGGGAAATGATCACTTCCATGGAGGTCATCAAGAACCTGCCACGTGAAATCTAAGTAAAGAGAAGAAGAGCAGAGAGAAAGATCAAGACAAGAAAGGGTGCGAGTTCGAGAGTCCAAATGAGTGGGCTCACCAGAATTCAGAAGAGACAGGGAAGAAGAGAGGAGAAACGGCTCAAGGAGGCGACCCCGGGTATTCGTCAGAACGTCACCCCAAAGAGAATGACGACAATTGAAGTCACCCAGCAGGAGCACAGGCTCCGGCAAGGAGTCTAGGAGGTGTTTCAAATCAGGAAGAGAGAGCGGGACACTCGGGGGGAGATAAATGGAACAAACTGTGTACCATTTCCCCACAAAGATACGAGCAGCAGAACAATGGAGAGGCGAAGGAAAAAGTAAAGGAACAAAGGGAACATCAGCCCGAATCAAGAGAGCAGAAGAATTAGAAGCCCCAGCAATGGCTGGGGGGGGGGGGGAGAGAAAGGAATAGCCACGAAAACGACCAGGACGAGCACCAAGCATTGGCTCCTGGAGACAGACACAAAGGGGCGAAAACCGCGAAACCAGAAGTTGGAGTTCGAGGAAATTGGCGTAATAACCTCGAACGTTCCATTGAAGAATGGACAACGACGAGAAGAGAAAGGACAAAAACAGAGAACAAGGAAGAAACAAAGGCGAAAGAGCAACAGAGCACGTTAAAGAATATCAGGGTCGGGATCAGGGTCAGCAAAGTCAGGGTTAGGGGGCATGGGTAAACTGAGCAAAGACGGAGGGAAGGAAACGGGAGAACAGATCAGAGGTGGGCGGGCAGGGTCCGGAGGAGGAGGAGGAGGAGGAGGAGGAGGAGGAGGAGGAGGAAGAGGAGGAGACAACGGAGAGGATCCGTCAAGGACAGCAGCAGGAGGAGGGGGAGTAGAAAGAGGGAAGCGCACCCCAGCAAGAGCAGCAACCGAAAGGGAAGCAGGGTCCAAAGAAACCTCCATAGCAGGAACAGGGGGCGCAAGCACTGAAACGGGAGGGGAAGGAGCAACAGAGCCAGAAGGAGGAGCTGAGGAAGAAAGCGAAGCCTTCTTACCCGCCGGGGAAGAGGAAGGAGAGGAGCCAGGCTTACGCTTCTGACTTAAAGAGACCGGTGTCCCAGCAACTACGTACCGGGCAACGGATTCCAGTGTCTCAACCGGAGAAGCCGAACGAGAGCACACACGACGGCCGGTAGGAGAGCGATGGACATCCGCCAGCACCGACAGGCGGTGGGGAGAGCTGATAGAAGGAGGAAGAGGGTGGGAAGGAGGACCGGAGGGGGACGAGGAAGAAGACACAGAAGACACGACAGACCGGGTAGAAGGAAGGGGAACCCCAGACAGAGGACCAGGAGGAGGATCCTTCGGGAGAGAACCCGAAGGAACAGAGGAGGGGGCAGTGGGCGCATCAGGGTCCAAGGCCCGGAAACGGTTGTGAGTCTGAGGAAGGCGGGAAGGACGAGGAGAGGAAGAGCGCAACACGCGAGCATAAGAGATATTAGCATAAGGCGGGAGCCGGCGAACCTGGCGCCTCGCCTCAGGAAAAGATAAACACTCCCGGTGCTTCAGGTTGAGGACGGCTGCCTCAAGCTTGTAATGGACACACGCACGGGAGAAGGTAGGATGGGCCTCACCGCAGTTGAGGCAACGAGCCTGGGGAGAAGTGCACTCCGACTTAGAGTGACCTTCGCCACCACACAAAGGACAGAGAGAGACAGTCCCGGAGCAGCGGAGGGCACCATGCCCAAACCTCCAGCACTTGTTGCAGAGCCGAGGAGAAGGAATGTACTCCTGGACAGAGCACCTGGCACCAGCAAGAATGACAGAGGGTGGAAGGGTCCTACCATCAAAGGTAATCTTCACAACCCGGAGGGGTTGACGGCGACTACCACGAGGGGGACGAGTAAACGTGTCCACCTGGAGAATAGAATGGCCCTGGGCAGCGAGGATTTGTCGAATATCGTCGTGGCAGTCGCGCAGGTCCCGAACACCGGTTGCAACATGGGGCGGGAGCAAAATAGTGCCAACACTGGCATTCAACTGAGCGTTTTTCGAGACCCGAACGGGGGTTTCGCCAAGGCAGGACAAGGCAGCCAAGCGGGAAGCAGCATCCTGAGAAGGAGCAGCAACGACACGTGTACCGAGACGAGTGGGGTTGAAAGTAATGGAGGCATCCACGGAATCAATGAGATGTCGATGAAGGGAGAAATCGTCAGGAGGCGCAGAATCAAGTGGGAGGAGATCAAAATATTTGGCCCACGAAGCGGGACCAAACAAGGCTTGATAGGTAGCAGAACTGGAAGGAATCGAGCGAGGGCGGCCGTGACGAGGACGGCGGTGAGAACCCCCAGAGAGAGAGGGGTTAAAAGGCGCAGTAGTTACAACTAGAGAAGGAGCCGCGCCAGGGGACGAGGTAGTCACCACTGGGGGCTTGGGGCTCGACCCAACCACAGAGGAGGGAAGGGAGCCAGGGGAAGGAGTCAGAGAGGCCAAAGGAGGAGCAAGGTCGGGGCCCAATGCAGCGGAGGCTACAGAGCCCGGTCTTCCAATACGGACCGACTCGGGGGCTTGGTCGCCCACCCCACGAGCCTGAGAAGGGAAGCCAGAAGCAGCCGAAACAGGGGTTTTCATCGTGACGAAAAGAAAAATTCACTCACGAATGTGCCCCCACACCCACCATGGAGCCACAATTAGAGGCAGGACACCCAACAAGAAGCTATCGCCGATCTTGTCGGGGCCTCCTAGGGGTGCGTCGTGAGTATACGCCCCACAAACGCCACCTTAAGAAACCGACAGTCCGTCGAGATCGGGTTCAGTGACGAAGTGGGGGATTGACAATAAAAGGTTCCCCTCGCTCTCGACGTCGGGTACTGCAGTTCTACGGGTGCATGAGTATGCCTCCTCAAGCACCCGGGCGTCAAAATAGAAGAAGTCCATGGAAGAACCAGAACGAGCAAAAGGTCGGCAGGAAACGGCAAGCAGATAGGAGAAGAGGGGGGAGAAAAACGAAACAGAAGGAAAAGGAAAAGGTGCCCAGCAGAATTGGAGAGGACGGCAGCAGGAGCACAAGGCTAGAAAAGGACAGAGGACTGTCCGAAGGAGCATCACACTCCGGCAGCCGCCCACGAAGCCCCCACACGGCGACGAGCTGAGCGGGGAGGGGGAAATCATCTCAAGATAACATCAAGATAACCAACACCTATGAGAGAGAATATGTTGTGTTTTTGCCTGTCCTGCCTCTTTGGTGGGGGTGGGGGGAGATTGTGACTGTATGGTGAGTGTCATGGCCAGGGCCGACCCCCCATGCCCTCCCTTAAAGTAGGAGTGACTCCTATTGTGTGACCCAATGAATCAATGTGATGCCTGAAATTGGGGTGACGGTGTCCGTAGAGTATTTCTTACCCGAATTCTCGTCCTTTTTCTTCGTGGAATTTCGTCGAAACTTCGTCCGTTATGTTGCTGCAGCGTTGGTTCAATGTTGATAATATTGAATCAACGTCAACAACGTTGATTTACTATCGATAATTTTTATTCAACCTTACTCGACCATGTTTTTATCAATGGGAGAGATGGAGAATTAGACTTTGAGGTAGGAGGGGGAGGGAGGGAGGGAGAGAAACAGACACGGCACTGCCAGACACCCTCCTCTAGTTCATACATATGTCTAACCTACGCACGAAACTGTCCCATTGATCTCAGATTTAATATATTACCGAATAATTTATTCCATAAGACTCTAATAAATGTTTGTGTAGTTGGACAGGAAGCAATCTCTCACGCATATTGCTTAAATACGACCGCATTACTGGCGTTGTTGACCTTATAGTCCAAGCTCTCTATGCTTCTAACTCTTGTCTCAGTGTCGGGGGCTGATTGAAGAACAATCATGTTACCAAAATTCATGGTAAACAAACTCTAGAAATCATTGAAGGATTTATTTTCTACAACGGTTCGTTCCACTCGGGAATATCTTCAAGTAAAGAGTAAATACACAAATTCTAAGGTGAATACCTTGAGTATTCATTCTTTACCTGATTGTTCCAGAGTGGAACGAACCGTTGTAGAAAATAAATCCTTCAATGATTTCTAGAGTTTGTTTACCATGAATTTTGGTAACATGATTGTTCTTCAATCAGCCCCCGACACTGAGACAAGAGTTAGAAGCATAGAGAGCTTCCACTATAAGGTCAAGCTATGCGGTCATATTCAACCATACTCTAATATATCTGCATCCTTCATAGTTTTTTAAACCCATACCCGTCTAGGCCCTCCAGGAGCGCCGATGGGATACCAGGAACATACAGGGAATCACTGGAAACCCAAGTTTAATCTTGAAGAATCCGGGGGCGTCTGGAAGCCCCTACGGAAAATCTAGGGCAATTTAGGGAAATTCTGAGAGCTTCCAAAGTCAGTTTGGGATCATTTCAAGGGTTACCAATCCAACAGTAAAATGAGTACTTGGGCAGCAGTAAAATGAGTACTTGGTTGTAACAACGATTCTTCGCGGCGGGGATCGTATTCCAGGGACCTGCCCGAAACGCTACGCGTACTGGTGGCTGTACAAGAATGTAAGAACTCTTGTATATATCGCAAGAGAATCAACGAGCCCTTGCAGAGGAAGCGGAGTAGAGGGGCGGCTAGTGGGACTTTTAAACTCTCAAGAAGCTTCACGTCATCCAAAGGAAAATGCCAAGACGCAAGGAAGGTATTGATCATCACGGCCCTTCTGGATTTGTATTGATCATGTGTACAGACTGTCAGCTGGTCACTGGTCACGTGATGTTTGTTTACATCGTGAATGTGAGGGTTGGGGGTGGGGGGGGGGGGGGTAACCTCCAGGCACGAGCTACCACATCTGTTTTTCTTAGTTTGTGAAATGTACATAAAGTCTAACTGGATTTTCTTCGCATACTTTCATGTTTTCATTATCAATGCAGATGCTGAAAAGTATGTGTGTGAAGAGAAACAGGAGACGAGGGTCAAGAAGCAAGGCTGAGCTACGAGATACAATGAACAAAGTTGAACGACAAAGTTCAAGGAACAAGTCTGATCTTCGAGGAACAATGAACAAGGATGATCTACGAGGTACAATGAACAAGGATGAACTACAAGGAGCAGAGAAGACGGCTGAGCAACAGAGAAGTATAAGCTACGAGCAACAGGGAAGCAGGATGAGCTACGAGTAACAAGGAAGGAGGATGAGCTACGAGCAACAGGGAAGGAGGATGAGCTACGAGCAACAGGGAAGGAGGATGAGCTACGAGCAACAGGGAAGGAGGATGAGCTACGAGCAACAGGGAAGGAGGATGAGCTACGAGCAACAGGGAAGGAGGATGAGCTACGAGCAACAGGGAAGGAGGATGAGCTACGAGCAACAGGGAAGGAGGATGAGCTACGAGCAACAGGGAAGGAGGATGAGCTACGAGCAACAGGGAAGGAGGATGAGCTACGAGCAACAGGGAAGGAGGATGAGCTACGAGCAACAGGGAAGGAGGATGAGCTACGAGCAACAAGGAAGAAGGATGAGCTACGAGCAACGGGGAAGAAGGATGAGCTACGAGCAACAAGGAAGAAGGATGAGCTACGAGCAACAAGGAAGAAGGATGAGCTACGAGCAACAAGGAAGAAGGATGAGGGCCACACTGTATGAGTGACAGTCAAAGTGACATTATAGAAAATACGACCACCAGATTTGACTTAACAAGTGAACATCATGAAAGAACAAAAGATAGAGTGAACTAAAGACAGACAGACAGACAGACAGACAGACAGACAGACAGACAGACAGACAGACAGACAGACAGACAGACAGACAGACAGACAGACAGACAGACAGACAGACTGACTGACTGACAGACTGACTGACTGACAATTAGAGTTGACGTGCCTGGCGCAGCGAAGCATTAAAGCAATTTTCAAATATCTTTGAGCTGGGTAAGAGAAGCTTTAGCCAGACATAGTTGGGGGAGGAGGAGGAGGAGTGGTGTGCGTGCATGTGATTACCGCGTTACAATTACAGGAGCCGAGCCATGCTCGTGGTGTCCCGACCTCTCTAAACAAGTTTCCATTAATGGCTTTAATGTGCTTTGGCACAATTTTCTTTCCTTTGGTTTGTTTCATACAATATGTAGACAAAGAACTTCTTTCGGGTGTTTTCCTACATCTGGTTCTGTCCATTATATCATATACAACACTCCTAAGTTATACATCCTGACAATCAAGTTTATATTTCTGATAAAGTTTAAATGGATGTTGATAAGCGAAAGTCCGAAGAAAAAAGTTCTTTTGTTTGCTGGATGTGTGACTCATCAGACGAGGGATATCAACCGTGTGTGAACTGTTTCTTCAAGTGATCGTGTGGGCAGCAGGCCGGGCAGGACATTGTCGTGAGGGTCTGGAGGGACTCTAAAGATACGTCATGAATATTTCCTCCATTCACAATACAGTGTCACTACTCCATCCTTCCTGTATGTGAGCCCCTCTCACTCTCTCACTCTCTCTCTCTCACACTCTTTCTCTCTCACTCTCTCACTCTCACTCTCTCCCTCTCTCACTCTCTCCCTCTCTCACTCTCTCCTTCTCTCACTCTCTCCCACTCTCCCTCTCTCACTCTCTCTCTTTCTTTCACTCTCTCACTCTCTTTCTTTCACTCTCTCACTTTCTTTCACTCTCTCACTCTCTCTCGAACATACAATATATGCACCAACGAACACACACACAGTAACCACAATGCTAACTCTTGTTACTTTGATGCAACGTTGTAACAACTTGCGGTAATATTGTGAGTGATGAACAGCTCAACAACTCTTAAAAACTTTCTGGTAAATAAAACCTCTATTTCCGGCATTTTAGGAGTTGCCGAGAGTCTCATTTGGAGCCGACTCTATCAAAGGGGAGGCAGTGGGGCCAACCTCGACCTGCCTCTTATAGTCCCTTACCACCAATGTGTAATCTTGACGATTATAATGAGACTAACCCCAAGCGTCTGAACTCCAGCCTCGGACGGACAAACAAACGTTCTTATTTACAGGTATAGGAAAGATAAGTGTCCCACACAGATGGCTTGATGACAAGCATTTCAAATTCCGAGCAAATCAGATCTATTTCTGATTTCTGTTGAAATCAGAGATAGATCACAAGATCACGATCCCATATCACAAGGAACACGCATGAGGGGGTGAGGTCTCTGATTGGCGAGGCGTTAACAGTGGAGTCCTTCAGGGATCCGTTCTTGGACCTATACTGTTTCTGATATATGTAAATAATCTACCAGAGGAAATAGACTTGTTCCTCTCATTGTTTGCTGATGATGCAAAAATTATGAGGAGGATTAAGACAGAGGAAGATAGTATGAGGCTACAGGATGACCTAAACTAACTGAAAAAATGGTCCAACAAATGGCTACATAAGTTCAACCTGAGTAGATGTAAGGTGATGAAATTAGTCAGCAGAAATAGGAGACCAGACACTGGATACCGCTTAGAAGATGAAGTTCTTCATGAAACGGACAGAGAAAGATCTAGGAGTTGATATCACACCAAACCTGTCTCCTGAAGCCCACATCAAAAGAAAAACATCGGCGGCGTATGCGAGGCTGGCTAACATCACAACTGCCTTCAGAAATCTGTGTAAGGAATCCTTCAGAACATGTAAGACCAATCCTGGAGTATATGACCCCAGCATGGAGCCCGTATCTTGTCAAGTACAAGACGAAGTTGGAAATAGTTCAGTGGTATGCCACTAGGCTAGTCCCAGAACTAAGAGGCATGAGTGCCGAGGAAAGGCTGAGTGAACTGCACCTCACGTCGATGGAAGAAAGAAGAGCTCAGGAAGACATGATCACCACATACAATATTCTCAGGGGAATTGACAGATTAGACAAGGATGGATTATTTAACATGGGTGGTATACGCACAAGGGGACACAGGTCCCCTGAGTACCGAAATGAACCATGGAGACATTAGAAAGAACTTTTCACTGTCAGAGAAGTTAGTAAATGTAATGCATTAGGAAGTGATGTGGTGGAGGCTGACTCCATACACAGTTTCAAATGTAGATATGATAGAGCTCGAGAAACTCAGGAATCTGCACTCCAGTAGATTGACGGTTGATTGGCGGGACCAAAGAGCCAAAGCTCAACCCCCGCAAGCACAACTAGGTGAGTACTTCTAGGTGAATACACAGATCAGATCACAAGAAAGATTCTTCTGCACACCAGCCACGGGAACGGACGTGTCCACTCCTACAGCCCACAGGTACCAATCATGTTATAGTCGGCAAGGCACATTACTCTAGGTCAACCCCACTCTCATCCTGATTATTCTGGAGAAGGAGGGGGGCCTCCTTAGTTAATGAACATGGCTGGGTAGAGCACTAGCAGGCTCGACTACTCCACATACATTCCAAATCCACTGCGACCCGTAGAGGGGTGGTATAGGCATTCAGCGACGTTGTATGCACCATAAACGCTTCAGAGTCAGGACTAATCCCCCTCGACGACCATGCATTTGTTACGTACTCCTAGCAGAATACGTATATAAATTTAAAATAACTTGTTTTGTTCCATTATATCATTGCCTGTATATGTACACACATTGTGTTTTTGTAAATTATCGTGTGGTGTGGCAGCGTCAGTGGAGACAGGAGCGCGGTTGCTTTGCACACGTCTAATACCTGTTAAATTCGGGAAGCATTCGGGAAGCTGGACCTGTTCAGTTGGGAGTTCCAGATGTCACTTTTATTTAGTTTAGGTAATTGTTTATTTTCTGCAATTAAACAGGTGGCATTATACTTATATATTTTGTAAGTAACTATTATCTGTAATTTGCATTCTTGTGTGTTTTGAGAACAAGTGGTTGTTCAATTAGTTTTAAATATTAAAAAGTCCTTAGTTTCCATCCCTCATCCTGGGATGAGGCAGACGGGAGAGAATTGTGGGTGGCGACGGAGCGACAGTAGCTTCGAGGGACCAGGAAGAGTAACATGTGGGAGATAAGTCTGTTTTACTTGTTGTTGTGTCATGTAGTAGATTTTTATTCTGGGAGAGACAATATTTGATGTTTGCTTTAATAGTGACCCACTGTTCATATATACAATATTGAGATGTATATGAAATATATATATATATTAAAATGCATACGTATATTTCTTCAGTCCTAAGGGAGATATACTTTTAATTCTGTGCCTGTTATCATTCATGGGGTTATACTGGTGACCCGCTTAAGAGAGCAGCAGTGGTATCCCTAGACGTAACTAAAGCTTGGCTGCTGTAGGGTCACGAGCCGTAACGAACGATAGGTAACAAGAGTTATGGGGGCCTGTGCCGGGATATATTGTTCCCACTTAACCTTAATTATGCTAATCTAACCTTGCCTTCCTAGGTACCAGTGTGTTAAGTGTCTGTGTGTTTTATAAGAACTATTCCATGTGCCAAGCAAGCTGTCCTGTGTGTCAAGTAACAACGTTTCACGATTTTGAGGTAAGTCATCCTATATATTTTGTTTGTGCAGTGAGGCCAAGCGAATTTTCAGTGTGGTGACAATTTTACAGTGAAGTGTAGTGCAGTGCCATTGTTTTTAATTATTGTTGTGAATCAAGTGCCAAGTGTTAGTAACGATGGAGGAGAAAGTTGCAGCGTTGGTGGCTCACCCAGACTTTGAAGGGATTCAGAGCCTGAAAAAGACTGAGTTAATACAAATGGCAAATCAGTTGGATTTGACCACCAACAATAGAATGGTTAAAGCCCAAATATTGAAAGTCATTGTGACACATTTTGTTGAGAATGGAGAGTTAGAGGAAGAAATTCTAGAGGAGTTAAGAGAGGAGTCGAGTGATCAGATGACGTTAAAGCGTCTTGAGTTAGAAGCGCAAATAGCCAATGCTAAGCTTGAAGCTCAAAAAGAACAGAGAATATTAGAACTTGAAGCTCAAAAAGAACAGAAAATATTAGAGGCTGAAGCTCGTCAAAGAGAGATTGAAGCTCAACAGCAACAGCAAATATTAGAGGCTGAAGCTCAGCAGAGGGAGCTTGAGACTAGACGTTTAGAAATTGAGGCACAGTTGCAAATAGAAGCCACAAAAAAGCAACAATTAGAGATTCAACAACAAATGGCTGACACTAACTTAAGGCTTGAAACACAGCGTATGGCAGCTGGGCATGGAAATACTAGTAATGTTTCAATAAATAGTGATAATAATCCCATCAGGACGCATAAGTATATAGAGTTACCCAAGTTCAATGAGGAGGATCCTGAGGTTTTCTTTGCCCATTTTTATAAAATTGCCATCAGTATGAACTGGCCAAGGGATCAGTGGGTAGCCATTATGCAGTCTCAATTTAAGGGGCGTAGTCAGGAGGTTTTTACATCCCTACCTGACGCTCATAGCTTTGATTACGAATTTGTAAAGAAAAGCATCTTAAATGCATACCAAATAAATCCAGAGGCACACAGGCAAAAGTTTAGGAACCTAAGGAGGATAAGTGATCAGACAATAGCAGATTTTACTCGTCAGAAGACGAATTTTTGCAACAGATGGTTAAAGTCACTTTCAGTCACTGACTTTGATGCTCTAAAGAATCTTCTTATAATGGAAGAAGTATTGTCATGTCTCCCAGACCAGTTGTCTACTTTTATGGCAGAACAAAAGAATGTAACAGACATTTATGAGCTGTCAAAGCTCGCGGATGAGCATGAGTTGTTGACTAAGGCCCAGTTTACGGCCACTTCACCTAAGTCTAGTCGTAGAGTAAATTATAATGCTCCCCGAACTCCTTATCAGAATCCATCCCGTCCTAGTGCTCCAGTTACTCCCATGAGCTCTTCTCTTACAAAACCTAACCCTGCTACTTCATTGTCAGGAATGTCAAATAATAATAAGGTTATTTCTAAACCTACAGTTGGTTCCACAGGTGTGTCCACTGTAAGGTCTTGTTCCCATTGTAAGAGAAAAGGCCATGGAATTAATTCATGTTTTATATTGCACCCTGAGTTACGACCAACTGGTCTCATTTATTGCAGAGGTGTGCAAAATAAACTTACTAATAAACATGTAACTGTAAACCCCAATTGGGTGAAACAGTATTCACCATATATGTCTTCAGGTGAAGTTTTGTGTATTAATGGGAAGTGGAAGCCAGTGGTTATTCTTCGTGATACAGGTGCTTCCCAAACCATAATTTCATCCAGTATTCTTTCTGATGTTGAAAAGAGAGATACTGGAAAGTTTGTTGTTCTTCAGAGTGTTGCAGGATGTAAAACTGTACCTCTAATAGACATTAATTTCAGATCCACCATTACACCAAGTTTATGCACTGTGGGTGTTAGTACACAGTTGCCCATCCCAGGTGTGGATGTTATATTGGGTAATGATGTGGCCATAAATCATGTTGTAGGTGAGATTGATCCCAGTTTGTGTAAACAGCCAGTTGCAGACCATGTTTATTCTGCCTGTGCTGAAGTTAGTTCTATGAATGAACCTGTTGTAGAAGATGGTTTTGTCCATTCTACCTGTGCTGATGTCAGTACTATTATAAATCCAGTTGTCAGTTCTGATGTTGTTACTCAAGCATTTGTTCCAGTAACCAGTACCCCTTCAGTGGAGAAGTGGGATGTGGTTGTTCCAGATTCCTGTGTGGCCGATTTAGTTGTTGAGAGTAAGCCTGATACTATGACTCTGCTTTATTCCAATAAATTGGGAAAGGATGTCCATGTACCATCGTCTTGCCCACTCACTACGAACGTTGTGCCAGGAGTTGAGAGAAACTTAAAAGCCACGACTCTGTATTCCAGCCAAGTGAATGGTTTAGGACAAGATGTCGGGTTGGCAGAAGTATTCCCGCTCCCTCCAAGTTTCGAATCAGTTGTCGAGAGTAAGTCCGTTGTAGAGGCCCCGCCTCACCCTAGTCAAGGTGATAGTATAGGGGAGGAGGTCAAACTACCTGTTACTTGCCCGCTCGTTTCAGATTCCCTTCATTTAAGTGCTTTGAGTAGAACTGACCCTAAGATTTCAGAGAGAAGCAAGGAGACAGTCTGTACTGTAGATCCAGTTTTGGAGAGTGTGGGAAAGCAGCCAGAGGATCAGCTTCTGTTGAGTAGATGGAGACCCATTGAGCCTCCCTCTTCAGTTGTCTGTGAGGATGTGACCCAGCTTGGTAGTGATATTATTGATTGTGAGCAGACAGTACTCCAAGCAGCTCCAGAAGTCATGGGAGGAAATTTTGGTAAAATCATTAAGAGTGGTAAAGTAGCATTTGGATCTAAGTTGCGGAGTTGTGATTCTTATTCCATGTGGAGTAAGTATTTCTCATTGTGTACATTGAGTCAGAGTGTGTGTAGGATGTTGAAATCTACTTTTATTCTGCAGGAGCCATTTTCTTGTGAAGTAATGGACTGTGGGACATCTTTGTCAAGCCTTGTGGTGGAGCAGAGAGAGTTTACTCAAGTAGGTTGTGCAACCAGCAGTTCTGAGGAAGTGGTGAGTTATGCTAGAGCAGTGTCTCTATATTCAGATCCAGTTAATTTTAATGCACGAGTGATAAAAGTGTATGTTCCACTCAAGTGTGGTGTTGACTTTCAGAGTCATATTGGAGTTGATTTTCAGAATCATATTGTGGGTGAAGGATTAAATCATACTGGGGAGCAGATGTTTGAGGCTCCAGGTGTGCAATTCAAGTTGGGGGATAAGGTTATCCTACCTAGAGTTAATCATTGTGAAGGGTTTCAGATTATCCTTGGGTGTTTCCCAGGTAATCTGCTGTTCATCTTCAAGATGTTAAGACCCTTAAACCTCTTGGTTGATTGGTTGTCATCAGACGTAAATCACTTGGGAAGTGATGGTGAGGGTTGTAAAGTTTTCGGCATGTTTTATTTAGTCTTTTGGAAGACTAGACGGTTGATGAAAGTGTGTGTTGTGTTCAAGTTCACCATCAGGGGGTGTGAACTTGTCTTGAGAGTTATGATTGAGATATGGTGCCTAGGCCTATGCCTGTTTTCTTTCACTGATCGTTATGACAGAGTTATGAGGCAATTGATTTCTGTGTTCCTTATGGATCATCTGAGTCAGTTCGATCAGGTAGTCTTTGCACTTATCTTGGGTTGTATTTCTTGGTTTGAAGGTCAAAGGTTTGCTAAGTCGGTGTCTTGTGTTTCGGAAGGTTCTATGAATGGGAAAGTTTTATACATAATTGTGAGGTTTAATGCTAATTTCTCTAATTTTAGTATCCATTGGGCGAGAGTATGTGTTCCACAGAGGATCAAGAGTGATGAAGGGCAGATGTCTGTGTCAGAGCATACCCAGGAGAAGTCCCAAATCTACTCAACATCCAGTCAGTTTCACTTAAGCAGTTCAGCTCCAGAAAAAGGGAGTAATGGAAAATGGAGGCTGTCTTGGAAAAATTCACCATGTGGAAAAGGGATCACATGGAAATACGGAACTGATCTTAGAGAAATAGTAGAAACAAATGAAAAGCTAAATTGCCATGATAACTGTGTGAAAGCAGCTACCTTTGTTGACAATTCTATTCATGCTACTAATGATACTGTTGTAGATAGGAGTGTGAAATATGATCTGAAACAAAGTGAAATAAATGAGATAGTACCTTGGAGAGATAAATTTGCATACTCCAGTGACACATGTAGAACATAGTCATAAGACTGAAATTTCTGAGTTTCCTGTAAGACTATATTTGGAGTGTTTTCATTTTGGTCCAGAAATGTGTTCTTATTACTTATACATGTTTGGTGTAATCAATACCATAAATCTCAAGTGTCATACATTTTACTTTGAAAAAATGCCATTGATCTTCAATCTATTGCATTTTTTTTTCTTGGAGGTGGAAGTGTTACGTACTCCTAGCAGAATACGTATATAAATTTAAAATAACTTGTTTTGTTCCATTATATCATTGCCTGTATATGTACACACATTGTGTTTTTGTAAATTATCGTGTGGTGTGGCAGCGTCAGTGGAGACAGGAGCGCGGTTGCTTTGCACACGTCTAATACCTGTTAAATTCGGGAAGCATTCGGGAAGCTGGACCTGTTCAGTTGGGAGTTCCAGATGTCACTTTTATTTAGTTTAGGTAATTGTTTATTTTCTGCAATTAAACAGGTGGCATTATACTTATATATTTTGTAAGTAACTATTATCTGTAATTTGCATTCTTGTGTGTTTTGAGAACAAGTGGTTGTTCAATTAGTTTTAAATATTAAAAAGTCCTTAGTTTCCATCCCTCATCCTGGGATGAGGCAGACGGGAGAGAATTGTGGGTGGCGACGGAGCGAGAGTTCAGTAGCTTCGAGGGACCAGGAAGAGTAACATGTGGGAGATAAGTCTGTTTACTTGTTGTTGTGTCATGTAGTAGATTTTTATTCTGGGAGAGACAATATTTGATGTTTGCTTTAATAGTGACCCACTGTTCATATATACAATATTGAGATGTATATGAAATATATATATATATTAAAATGCATACGTATATTTCTTCAGTCCAAAGGGAGATATACTTTTAATTCTGTGCCTGTTATCATTCATGGGGTTATACTGGTGACCCGCTTAAGAGAGCAGCAGTGGTATCCCTAGACGTAACTAAAGCTTGGCTGCTGTAGGGTCACGAGCCGTAACGAACGATAGGTAACAGCATTCTCCAAGAGCGACCTCCTGAAGATCACCAAAGACATCGCCGGCGTTACATCCATCGACATCGGCCAAGAAGGAGTGGATTTCGTACTCTACTTCGAGAGCGAGGACTCGAAACACTACAAGAATGCTACCTCGACTTAAAAAATGCTCACCTCGTAACCCACTTCCCGCCCCAACTCCTTGCCGCTAGAATGATCTTTATCAGCGAGAACAGCCAATGGATGACGGACAGGCGCCTAAGGGAGACCCTCAGCATCATAGAGGATGAAAACCACACCATGGGGATATTTTCTGGGACGCTTCTCGGCGGGGTCAACGGCAAGCGTCCAACAATGAAAATAACCTTTATCTTAGTATATCCAGCTAACCAAGCCACCACACAAGGAATCAACTGCTTTGGCATCAAGATACCACCCTACCGAGTGAAGAAGGAACGCATCTACGAGTTACAACCGTGCTTCAAGTGCTACGAGTTCTCCCAGGTCACCAACAAGTATCAGCATCCCGTCCAGAAGTATAGCATCTGCGTCAAGAACCACTACTACTCAATCTGCAAGTCAGAAACTCGATGTTGCCTGCTCTGCAGAGGCGATCATTCCACCGCTGCCCCCGCAGACAAGAAATCATCTTGAAACATCTCCAAACAAGCTAAACCTTCCATTACCTCCGCCGACGCCTCCAGTCCCTCAGATCCCACCAACGAACCAGAAGCAACCCCACCCATACCAATCAAGGGGCCCACCCATCAGGCGACCCAGCCTCCCCACTGGGGAACCAAGAACCAATAAACATCCTACAGCCCCTCGACTCACACGAAGGCATCATTCCTGGTCTTATTCTACTAACAAAGGGGCTCGCCGGACCAGATAATCGCCGATTCGTCGCTGAGCTCAACACACTGTACCTTGTCAATAGCCTGGACCCAATCATCGCCCCCAAAGCCAGTCTCACCACCTCCCCTATTGCCACAGGGACTGCAACAAGAACACCCACGAGGACGATCTGCACGCAGACTCCAGTACCACACTGCACAAATAGAAGCCCTTTCTTCTCCAGCCCCTAACGCTGCTACCATCACCATCTCGGCCGACGCGTTCGCCGCCGTACTATCTACACCTACCTTGAGGTTACCTTGAGGTTACCTTGAGGTGCTTCCGGGGCTTAGCGTCCCCGCGGCCCGGTCGTCGACCAGGCCTCCTGGTTGCCGGATCAGCAGCCCCGCCAACACTCTTGTGGCAGCTGCAACCATCATCTCACGATACCAGAGCCCATCCCAGGCTGTGAATAGAAAACAAAACCACCGGCTACTGACAATGCCTCGGACTCTTTAGACGAGAAAATCACAGTACGAGTCCCATCGCCAAACAACACCAATTCAACACCTACTCCGACCAAGATTTCCTCATGGAGACCTCCTCACCAATCTCCAACGACAATACGGCTATGTCAACAAGAGGTAAGAACATTATGAAGCCCAACAATCCAAGTTTGATGGAAAATGCCAGAAGAAAGAAGTAAGCAGAGCTCTGAAGTTAGAAGACCGGCGAGCAAAGACCCAAGAATGAAGTAACACCATCAACTACCACCAACTGCCAGCTACCCGAGAACTGAGCCCCTGTGCGACGCCTATGGATCCAAATGGACAACGAGAACGCCGCACAGTATCAGTGCCAAGTTAAAACCGCAGTGGTTGATCCACTAAGCTCTTCCCCACCCCCTCCGCCTCCGACTTGTATCCAAATTTTTTTTTTTTATTTTTGCCCCGAGGGGCGAGTTTATTGGGCAGCGCCACTCATCCTGTGAGTGGACATACCGCCATAGCATCATGTACAACACTCCCCAATTGGAAGAAAACCTGCTGAGTTATTCATCTTGTCACTTGTACCCAGACACAGCTGGGACTTGCTTAACTGTCTCAAGTGAACAGCATATCAAACAAGAAGATTAACATTCGATAACCCTTAAAATTTTATGTTATCTTGCGGGTGCAAAATGGGGGGAGTCTTTTAAGAACAGTATCTATATTTGACAAATAGTGTTTTCCCAACTCAAACAATGTGGGGTTTATTACTCTATACATATTTCTAATAACTCTTAGATGTCCACACTCTCTCAGGTAGTGGTCATTTGTATCCAAGACGAATTCTTGATATTACTGATTCTCTCCTGCGGCCACCTCCTCTTCATCCATAATGATTGAGATTACCAGCTGCAACCATATTGTACCATCGTATAGATTCGCTGATTTGTTCTTGTATCCTCCTTTCCTCAGTTACCTTGTCATGGTGATGTTGCCTGACCATGCCTCTAATTTGTAGAAGAGTCTTAGGTATGAAGTATTCAATATGGTCTCCTTCAGCGTCTTCAGCAGCCAGCAAAGCTCGTTTATTTCCACATATTCCAACATGGGAGGGGCTCCAAAGAAATTTTATGATTCTTCCTTGATTGGTTAGTACTCTCACCGCTCTCTTGATCTCAGCGACTATCGCAAGATTTTCAGGCAGCAAATCTTGCGATAGTCGCTGAGATAAAGAGAGCGGTGGGAGTACTAACCAATCAAAGAAGAATCGTCAAATTTCTGTTGATCCCCTCCCATGTTAGAATACGACTTGTATCCTGTTCCCTGCTCAAGTTTTCAGCATCCTCGCCCAGTCTTCCATCTCCTGCTTACCTGCCCTAAGGTCTTGGATTCGATTCGATCAGATCTATCTCACACGAGCGGTTTGTTCAGAGATATTATGATCCAGGCTAGTCCCTGAACCTCTTTATGTAAGATGATATAGTAAGGTGGTATGACAGCCTGTGTCGAGTTAAGGTGCCGGACTCTAGGATTATGAGTCCAGAGCGCTGTCCACGTAGCTATCAGGCCTCCTTGTGTATTCACCTAGTTGTTTTCATCTACTTGTGCCTGCGGCGGTTGAGCTCTGCTCCTTCGGCCCGCCTCTCAACTATCAATCACTCAACTGTTACTAACTACTAGCTATTTTTTTCCCACACAAACTCACACACCCTCATGAAGCAGCCCGTAACAGCTGTCTAACTCGCAGATACCTATTTACTGCTAGGTAACAGGAGCATCAGGGTGAAAGAAACTCTGCCCATTTTGTTTCTGCCATCAGCCGAGATCGAACAGGGACCCGAGGATTACGAGTGCAGAGCGTTTTCCATTTAGCTATCAGGGACACATAGGTGCGCACACCATAGGTGTGTGTGTGTGTGTGTGTGTGTGTGTGTGTGTGTGTGTGTGTGTGTGTGTGTGTGTGTGTGTGTGTGTGTGTGTGTGTGTGTGTGTGTGTTTAAATACCTGAGTGTAATTACAAGATGGGAGCTACATAATAGTTTTGACATACACCAGGAGGTCCAGGAGGCCTGGTCGACGACCGGGCCGCGGGGACGCTAAGCCCCGGAAGCATCTCAAGGTAACCTCAAGGTACGCCACCATCACATTTAATATATCCCATCTCTATACCACTCTGATTACAGGTGTACTCAGGGTGAGGCAGGTGTACTCAGGGTGAGGCAGGTGTACTCAGGGTGAGGCAGGTGTACTCAGGGTGAGGCAGGTGTACTCAGGGTGAGGCAGGTGTACTCAGGGTGAGGCAGGTGTACTCAGGGTGAGGCAGGTGTACTCAGGGTGAGGCAGGTGTACTCAGGGTGAGGCAGGTGTACTCAGGGTGAGGCAGGTGTACTCAGTGTGAGGCAGGTGTACTCAGGGTGAGGCAGGTGTACTCAGGGTGAGGCAGGTGTACTCAGTGTGAGGGTGGTGTACTCAGGGTGAGGCTGATGTACTCAGGGTGAGGCAGGTGTACTCAGGGTGAGGCTGGTGTACTCAGGGTAAGGCAGGTGTACTCAGGGTGAGGGTGGTGTACTCAGGGTGAGGCTGATGTACTCAGGGTGAGGCAGGTGTACTCAGGGTGAGGCTGGTGTACTCAGGGTGAGGCAGGTGTACTCAGGGTGAGGCAGGTGTACTCAGGGTGAGGCAGGTGTACTCAGGGTGAGGCAGGTGTACTCAGGGTGAGGCAGATGTACTCAGGGTGAGGCAGGTGTACTCAGGGTGAGGCAGGTGTACTCAGGGTGAGGCAGGTGTACTCAGGGTGAGACTGGTGTATTCAGGGTGAGTCAGGTATACTCACATTTCTGTACCAAGCGATGGAGAAGGGCGCGGGGTTGCTGGCTACCTCACACTCGAAATAGACGTCCTCTCCCTCGGTGACTGGTCGCGTCTGGAGGTTGTAGCCGAGTTTGAGGGTCACCCTCGGGGCAACTGTGGGCAGGGAAACATAGCCGTCAGGGTGGGAATTAGACAGCTGCTACGGGCTGCTTCCTGGGGATGTGTACCAAAAAAAGAAGGCCTGGTCGAGGACCGGGCCGCGGGGACGCTAAGCCCCGAAATCATCTCAAGATAACCTCAAGGATACACGTTAATACCCTCATGTCAATGGAGAGCTGGGGGCTGGGCATCCAAGTGTCAGGGCACATAATAATGGCCTCAAACAAATGAGAAACAATTGTTTATCCTTAACGATGCCTCACATTGTGGCACAGGTGTAAGGATAGAAGGATTGAGAGACGGATAGTTGGTATGGACAGGTACAGATATGAAAGATAGTATACAGATAAAATTTTATGACTATATTCCAACTTATTGTTTAGGTATCTTTAAGAGTAACACACAAAACTAACATGAGGGACAGCAAAGGTGCATGTAAGCTTCGTCTAAATATAAATGATGACGTAGCTATTTGGCTTTGTTTACATTTTATTTTTAGTTTATGGCATACAAGATGGCGCGCGATAGTGCTTAGAAGTAATTTCCATTCCATTGCTATCTCCCTTTCCCGTGTCACATGGGCAGCTTCAGCTAATGAGGGATCACTGGAGAGTCTCCCGTCGGCATGATGTTGGCGCCTGATTGGTCCAAAAACTGGCATGGTGTTGTCCTGACCTTAGATAGTAAACACGCTCCTGGCCTTCTCTGCTCATGCCTTAGTCATCGTCTATAGAGTGATGTTTACAGAACAATTCACTAGTTTGGGAAACGATGGTCGTGGGCTGGGATTGGAGCTCTTCATCGGATACGAAATTTGAAACATGCTAAAAATGTTTTAAAAATGGCCAAAAGCCAAAAATGAATGTATTTTGTTTTTGTTCTGCGATCTGGTCTGGTCCTTCAGAATCCAACAAAAGAATATATACTGGTGTCTAGCGAGTGACTTGAAGATTTTTGTGAGTTACTCCAGCTCTTTATCCTCGGCATCCGGCCACTGTAAATACAATGATCTATGATCATATTGTTCCTGGCACGTCACCAGGGGTGCTCACTGTCAGACACAGTGCATGGTGATGGTACTGTGTAGGGAGGAGACATGCACTCATGAAAATGCATGTTCTTTATTCCGAGTGTAGAAATACGTTAAGTGCTACCTATCTTGATCTTCTTGAGGTTATCTTGAGATGATTTCGGGGCTTTAGTGTCCCCGCGGCCCGGTCTTCGACCAAGCCTCCACCCCCAGGAAGCAGCCCGTGACAGCTGACTAACACCCAGGTACCTATTTTTACTGCTAGGTAACAGGGGCATAGGGTGAAAGAAACTTTGCCCATTGTTTCTCGCCGGCGCCTGGGATCGAACCCAGGACCACAGGATCACAAATACAGTGTGCTGTCCGCTCGGCCGACCGGCTCCCTAAGCAGGAAGATCGGCTGAATAATATTATATATATATATATATATATATATAATAGTTAATTATATATATATATATATATAATAGTTAATTATATATAATATATAATTATATAATATAATTATATATTATATATATAATATATAATAGATGGGCTGAATAATATTATATATATATATAAACAACTCAGGGTGAGGCAGGTGTACTCAGGGTGAGGCTAATTATATAATTAATAATTATATAATTATTAATTATGAGTATAATTAACTAATAGTTAATTATATATATCCTATATATATATATATATATATATATATATATATATATATATATATATATATATATATATATATATATATACGGGTATCAGCTCTATATATACACTGCACATGGGTATATAATAAAGAGAGAGAAGAGAGGAGTGCTGGGGATCACAGTGAGAGGGCGGCCGAGGTTAACCAGTCGTCAGGCAAATTGGATGACCTCCCTCAGTGACCTGCTACGAGCACCACGCTGCAACACAGCCTACTTGACCCTAAACCCACGTCTGACTGTCATGGCGAGTCTTACGGGCGCGGGAGACTCTTACATGTGAGGGTGGAGGCTTTGTACCCAGTGAGTTATCTTACGAGAGAAGGAGTGGCTCTGTACTCGGTGAGTTATCTTAGTGCTTGAGCCTTACGAGAGAGGGAGAGGCACTGTACGTGGTGAATAACCTTCGTACTTGAATCTTACCCCATGAATATAATATGGCTATAGAAGATTCACTAGTTTTAGAAAGCGTAAGGTAAGAGGTGATCTTGTACGCGCTGATTCATCATACATGCAGACTTGTTGTGTTCGTGTGTTTCAGAGAACATTCGCCTCACTGTACCTCGGGTTGTGTTGGGAGGCAGGGATGCCACCTCACGTTGGCAAGACCAACAAAGATAAAAACCACATGTGCCTTTGGCAATGAGAACACTGTGTTGTGTGTGTGAAGCAACAGTGTTTGCGTGTGCGCGTAACGGACAAGCGGAAGGCAATAAGTGTTGGGAGGACCAAAAAGATCAACAAGAGAGCAAGAGTGTGCGTGTGGGATCCAATACCCTGTGAGTGGTCTCGGTGGAGAAGCAGAAGACACAACCGGAGTGACAGGCCAGGTTTGGTAATGTGATATTCGTGCGCTTCACTCATGCACTCTTGCGGGGACAGTCAGCATAGCTGCAGCATCCTTAATACATGTAAGAAACGCTGTGCGTGCTACCTTAATACATGTAAGAAACGCTGTGCGTGCTACCTTAATACATGTACGAAACGCTGTGCGTGCTACCTTAATACATGTAAGAAACGCTGTGCGTGCTACCTTAATACATGTAAGAAACGCTGTGCGTGCTACCTTAATACATGTAAGAAACGCTGTGCGTGCTACCTTAATACATGTAAGAAACGCTGTGCGTGCTACCTTAATACATGTAAGAAACGCTGTGCGTGCTACCTTAATACATGTAAGAAACGCTGTGCGTGCTACCTTAATACATGTAAGAAACGCTGTGCGTGCTACCTTAATACATGTAAGAAACGCTGTGCGTGCTAGTGGCTGTACAAGAATGTAAGAACTCTTGTATATATAAAAAAACCAATATACATCCGAAAATTCTTGACCCCTGAAGGATTCGAACCCGGTCAGCCAAGGTCTTCATGCCCCGAGCAGTCAAGTGATGTAACCACTCAGCCAGCGACTGTCAAGGGTTGGAAAGTGTCACTGAGGCCTCCACGGTGCCAACACTGAGGCCTCCACGCTGTCAACACTGAGGCCTCCACGGTGCCAACACTGAGGCCTCCACGCTGCCAACACTGAGGCCTCCACGCTGCCAACACTGAGGCCTCCACGCTGCCAACACTGAGGCCTCCACGCTGCCAACACTGAGGCCTCCACGCTGCCAACACTGAGGCCTCCACGCTGCCAACACTGAGGCCTCCACGCTGCCAACACTGAGGCCTCCACGCTGCCAACACTGAGGCCTCCACGCTGCCAACACTGAGGCCTCCACGCTGCCAACACTGAGGCCTCCACGCTGCCAACACTGAGGCCTCCACGCTGCCAACACTGAGGCCTCCACGCTGCCAACACTGAGGCCTCCACGGTGCCAACACTGAGGCCTCCACGCTGCCAACACTGAGGCCTCCACGCTGCCAACACTGAGGCCTCCACGCTGCCAACACTGAGGCCTCCACGCTGCCAACACTGAGGCCTCCACGGTGCCAACACTGAGGCCTCCACGCTGCCAACACTGAGGCCTCCACGCTGCCAACACTGAGGCCTCCACGCTGCCAACACTGAGGCCTCCACGCTGCCAACACTGAGGCCTCCACGGTGCCAACACTGAGGCCTCCACGCTGCCAACACTGAGGCCTCCACGCTGCCAACACTGAGGCCTCCACGCTGCCAACACTGAGGCCTCCACGCTGCCAACACTGAGGCCTCCACGCTGCCAACACTGAGGCCTCCACGGTGCCAACACTGAGGCCTCCACGGTGCCAACACTGAGGCCTCCACGCTGCCAACACTGAGGCCTCCACGCTGCCAACACTGACAACACTCCAGGTAATATTGGCCTCAGCTGTCTCATCAAACCACTTCAACACACAAGGGTCGTGTGAGCATCAAGTGTGCGGAAGGATTTAGACATGATCACTACATACAAAATAGTAATGCGAATCGAACAAAATTCATAAGGAAGAACTTCAAGAACAAGAGGTTATAGATTTAAACTAATTAAACAAAGCTGCCAAAGAAATAGGAGCAAATTCACTTTGGCAAATAGAGTGGTAGACGGTTGGACCCAGCTAAGAGAGAAGGTGGTGGAGGCCAAAACCGTCAGTAGTTTCGAAGCGTTATACGGCAAAGAGTACCGGGAAGACGGGACACCACTCTCATCCTGTAACTACACTTAGGTAATTACTATATTTGGTATAGAAAATAAATTTAAGAAATAAAATGAGAATTTTCTAAATAAATAACAAAAATATGCAGCTTTTGTAACCGTATAACACATTTTAAAAGATTCATTTGCACTTTCATTAGCCAATAAAACAGCTTAATGTTAAGTAGAAATAAGGACAGATACAGTAAAAAAAATCGAATTGGTATGTAACTACAATGACGTAGTGAAACAAAGAGTACTTAAATTGTTTTAATAGTTGCACCAATTACATAATAACAACATATAGAAAGATATATATGAAGAACCAATAGTAATCCAAGACACAAGGGACCGGGGTTTTCAGCCATTAAATGTTGGGTGTTTACTATTGTAAATAGACTCAACGGTTTGTGCTACTTGCTTCTATGATTATATTTCATCATATCTTCCAATTCGTCATGAAAAATAATTATCAAAGGTCATTAATTACAACTATTAATAGTACAGAAAAGTTTCCCTCAACAATATACATCAAATGTTACTTTAGCGATACTGTAAAACCCAAAGGTGATAATTTTGTAAACATCTTGGTACCGTCACTGTATATAGGACCGCCACTGTACATAGGACCGCCACTGTACATAGGACCGCTACTCTTCATAGGACCGCCACTGTACATAGGACCGCCACAGTACATAGGACCGCCACTGTACATAGGACCACCACTGTACATAGGCCCGCCACTGTACATAGGACCGCCACTGTACATAGGACCGCCACTGTACATAGGACCGCCACTGTACATAGGACCGCCACTGTACATAGGCCCGCCACTGTACATAGGCCCGCCACTGTACATAGGACCGCCACTGTACATAGGACCGCCACTGTACATAGGACCGCTACTCTTCATAGGACCGCCACTGTACATAGGACCGCCACTGTACATAGGCCCGCCACTGTACATAGGACCGCCACTGTACATAGGACCGCTACTCTTCATAGGACCGCGACTGTACATAGGACCGCGACTGTACATAGGACCGCGACTGTACATAGGACCGTCACTGTACATAGGACCGCGACTGTACATAGGACCGCGACTATACATAGGACCGTCACTGTACATAGGACCGCGACTGTACATAGGACCGCCACTGTACATAGGACCGCGACTGTACATAGGACTGCGACTGTACATAGGACCGCCACTGTACATAGGACCGCGACTGTACATAGGACCGTCACTGTACATAGGACCGCGACTGTACATAGGACCGCCACTGTACATAGGACCGCCACTGTACATAGGACCGTGACTGTACATAGGACCGCGACTGTACATAGGACTGCGACTGTACATAGGACCGCGACTGTACATAGGACCGCAACTGTACATAGGACCGCGACTGTACATAGGACCGCCACTGTACATAGGACCGCGACTGTACATAGGACCGCCACTGTACATAGGACCGCATCTGTACATAGGACCGCGACTGTACATAGGACTGCGACTGTACATAGGACCGCCACTGTACATAGGACCGCCACTGTACATAGGACCGCGACTGTACATAGGACCGCGACTGTACATAGGACCGCCACTGTACATAGGACTGCGACTGTACATAGGACCGTCACTGTACATAGGACCGCGACTGTACATAGGACCGCCACTGTACATAGGACTGCGACTGTACATAGGACCGCCACTGTACATAGGACCGCGACTGTACATAGGACCGCGACTGTACATAGGACTGCGACTGTACATAGGACCGTCACTGTACATAGGACCGCGACTGTACATAGGACCGCGACTGTACATAGGACCGCCACTGTACATAGGACTGCGACTGTACATAGGACTGCGACTGTACATAGGACCGTCACTGTACATAGGACCGCAACTGTACATAGGACCGCGACTGTACATAGGACCGCCACTGTACATAGGACCGCGACTGTACATAGGACTGCGACTGTACATAGGACCGCGACTGTACATAGGACCGCGACTGTACATAGGACTGCGACTGTACATAGGACTGCGACTGTACATAGGACCGCGACTGTACATAGGACCGCGACTGTACATAGGACTGCGACTGTACATAGGACTGCGACTGTACATAGGACCGTCACTGTACATAGGACCGCGACTGTACATAGGACCGCGACTGTACATAGGACCGTCACTGTACATAGGACCGCGACTGTACATAGGACCGCGACAATACATAGGACACCGACTGTGCATAGGACCGCGACTGTACATAGGACCGCCACTGTACATAGGACCGCGACTGTGCATAGGACCGTCACTGTACATAGGACCGCGACTGTACATAGGACCGCGACTGTACATAGGACCGCGACTGTACATAGGACCGCGTCTGTACATAGGACCGCGACTGTACATAGGACTGCGACTGTACATAGGACCGCCACTGTACATAGGACTGCGACTGTACATAGGACTGCGACTGTACATAGGACCGCCACTACATAGGACCGCGACTGTACATAAGACCGCCACTGTACATAGGACCGCGACTGTATATAGGACTGCCACTGTACATAGGACAGCGACTGCACATAGGACCGCCACTGTACATAGGATGGCTACTGTACATAGGACCGCCACTGTACATAGGACCGCTACTGTACATAGGACCGCGACTGTACATAGGACCGTCACTGTACATAGGACCGCCACTGTACATAGGACCGTCACTGTACATAGGACCGGTACTGTACATAGGACCGTCACTGTACATAGGACCGTCACAGTACATAGGGGAGTATGACCTTTAATGATCGGGCAAATTTAGAAGCTCAGCGTAACCGTGAACAGGTGCATTAGGTGAAAGGTGCCAACCCGTCCTCGACTCAAGTCCATTACATCCAGCGGTCGACCCCACGACCAGCGGTCGACCCCACGGACGCATTCATAACTTTTACATGCTGGTCATTCAAAACGGGAATTTGCTCATATATAAATTAATATTATAATATATTAGCATATTGTGCATGTATAGGCATAGGTTAAGTTAGGTGTTTAGGTTCTGTTGGCGATTATTAGTATTTGTAGTACGTGGGTGAAGCATTTACAGCGTTGTGGTTCGAACAAAATTCGTCAGTGAAACACTTGTTCCGGAAGTGTTCGGGAAGTGTTCGAACGTCAACAGTTGTGAGTCGTGTGTAAACCGTGTTTCATTGATAAACAGCTGGGGTTTGGCGGGTGTATGGAATGACTTTTGGGTCTTTGTTTGGCTGAATGAAAAATGGTTTGGAGGACGGGCTGAAACGTGCACAGTAATGTGTGTCCCGCTTGGGATAGAACCGGGGATTCCGGATTATAAATCGAAAACGAACCCAATTGTACCACCTTAATGTTTTGTTCCCCATTTACTTTTGTGATAATATAATCAGATACACGTTCACACTCGAAATGAAAAGAAAAGCGAAAAAAGACCAGACATTTTGGGAAAATTTATAGGGCCATTTTAAGTAGGAATAATATATAGGTGTGAGAGAGGCATCTCACCTCCGGCAACTCCCGCAACTTATCCACTCATCAACCAGCCCGTCCTCACATACTACGATCCAAGCTCGTTAATCCAGCCGCCAAACCCCCTGTTTGTGAATGAAAAGCGTTTTACACACGACTCACAACTGATGACGTCAGAACACTTCCGGAACAACTGCTTCACTCACGTCCTCTGCTCGAACCACAATTCTATAAATGCTTCACCCACGAACTTCAAATACAAATAATCGTCAACAAAACAAACACCTAACCTAACCTACACTTAACTATACATAGATGTTTTATGTATAATAATATTAATTTACATTTGAGAACCAACTAATGTTTAGCACTATGTTAAAATTGTTGAAGCCGTCTGGGGGGGGGGGGGGGAGGGGGACGGCCGCTGCTTTAACCAGCCTAGTGTGAGGACGGGTTGCACCAACAAGGATAGGGGAGGGGGAGGGCGCGATAACTACGACGCAAGCGTTTCAAGACGTATTTATGGGTCGTAGTCTGGGCTTACACTCCCTACGTCACAGTCAGTCTGGTCTTCACAACCTTGCTCAACTTGGCACTCGTTCATAAACTCTCAGATTCACAACCTCGACACATCACAAAACCTGTCAAACAATTCCAATCAACTTCACATCCCGTCCCTTCACCAAGCCTCCGCCTCACAACCATGGTGATAGTTGCCGTAGCACCACCAGCTGCGGCACCACCAGCTGGAGCACTACCAGCTGGGTCACCACCAGCAGGGTCACCACCAGCTGAGGCACCACCAGCAGGGGCACCACCAGCAGGGGCACCACCAGCTGTGGCACCACCAGCTGGGGCACCACCAGCTGGGTCACCACCAGCTGGGGCACCACCAGCAGGGGCACCACCAGCAGGGGCACCGCCAGCAGGGGCAGCACCAGCTGGGGCACCACCAGCAGGGGCACCACCAGCAGGGGCACCACCAGCAGGGGCACCACCAGCAGGGGCACCACCAGCTGGAGCACTACCAGCTGGGTCACCACCAGCAGGGGCACCACCAGCAGGGGCACCACCAGCTGGGGCACCACCAGCAGGGGCACCACCAGCAGGGGCAGCACCAGCTGGGGCACCACCAGCAGGGGCACCACCAGCAGGGGCACCACCAGCTGGGGCACCACCAGCAGGGGCACCACCAGCAGGGGCACCACCAGCAGGGACACCACCAGCTGGGGCACCACCAGCAGGGGCACCACCAGCAGGGGCACCACCAGCAGGGGCACCACCAGCAGGGGCAGCACCAGCTGGGGCACCACCAGCAGGGGCACCACCAGCTGGGTCACCACCAGCAGGGGCACCACCAGCAGGGTCACCACCAGCAGGGTCACCACCAGCTGGGGCACCACCAGCAGGGGCACCACCAGCTGGGTCACCACCAGCAGGGGCACCACCAGCAGGGGCACCACCAGCAGGGGCACCACCAGCTGGGGCACCACCAGCTGGGGCACCACCAGCAGGGGCACCACCTGCTGGGTCACCACCAGCAGGGGCACCACCAGCAGGGGCACCACCAGCAGGGGCAGCACCAGCTGGGGCACCACCAGCAGGGGCACCGCCAGCAGGGGCACCACCAGCAGCGGCACCACCAGCAGGGTCACCACCAGCAGGGGCACCACCAGCAGGGGTACCACCAGCAGGGGCACCACCAGCAGGGGCACCACCAGCAGGGGCACCACCAGCAGGGGCACCACCTGCAGTCTTAGTGTCAACTTCAAGAGACTGCCAGTGAACCCTTGGCAGTTTGTCACAAAAGTTTCATTTTATTTTCCTGTGACTGGCACTGTGTTGCCATGCTCTCAAAAATTCCGGACGGGAGCAATGGGCTTAATGGAACAGGGAGGGAAAGATAGAGGGAGAAATGTAGGAGGAAAGGAAGAATGATGCCGGAAGGAATGGAGGGGAGGAAAATATGATAATATATAAATAAACAAATAAATATATATATATGTTACATATATATATATATATATATATATATATATATATATATATATATATATATATATATATATATATATGTCGTACCTAATAGCCAGAACTCACTTCTTCGCCTACTATGCAAGGCCCAATTTGCCTAATAAGCCAAGTTTTCATGAATTAATGTTTTTTCGACTACCTAACCTACCTAACCTAACCTAACCTAACTTTTTCGGCTACCTAACCTAACCTAACCTATAAAGATAGGTTAGGTTAGGTTAGGTAGGGTTGGTTAGGTTCGGTCATATATCTACGTTAATTTTAACTCTAATAAAAAAAAATTGACCTCATACATAATGAAATGGGTAGCTTTATCATTTCATAAGAAAAAAATTAGAGAAAATATATTAATTCAGGAAAACTTGGCTTATTAGGCAAATCGGGCCTTGCATAGTAGGCTGAGAATTGCGTTCTGGCTACTAGGTACGACATATATATATATATATATATATATATATATATATATATATATATATATATATATATATATATATACATACATACATACATACATACATACATACATACATACATACTTGCTGTACCCGGCCAGGAGTTGCTGTGGCTCAGCAACCTTCCCCTGTCTCCTAGTCCTCCCCACCATTCCCCCCTCCCCCCGCCCCCTCCCAACTATTCCTCACTCCCTCGTCCCTTTTTCCTCCCCATCATCCCCCACTCCAGCATCCCTCGTCCTCCTAATCATTTCCCACTCCACCGTCCCCTCGTCCTTCCCACTATCTCCCACTCCCCCGTCCCCTTTTTCTCCTCACCATTCTCCATTCCCCTCGTCCCCACCATCCCCAACTCCCCTGTCCCCTCGTCCACCCCACCATCCCCCACTCCCGTCCCTTCGTCCTTCCCACCATTCCCCACTCCCTCGTCTGATGATCAAATGATCTGATGTTCCCATCAGAAAATTGGAAACATCAAATTATCTTGGGCTAGATTCACGAATAAGTTACGCAAACACTTACGAACATGTACATCTTGTCTCAATCTTTTGCAGCTTTGTTTATAATTATTAAACAGTTAATGAGCTCCGAAGCACCAAGAGGCTTTTTATAACAATAACAACAGTTGATTGGCAAATTTTCATGCTTGTAAACTGTTTAATAAATGAAACCAAAGTTATCAATGATTAAGGAACAATGTACACGTTCGTAAGTACTTGTGTAACTGCATCGTGTATCTGGCGCCAGATGTTCCCATCACTAAAATATAAGAAAAACAGTTCAAAAAACGAAATGGAAAAGTAATGAAAAAATACACAAATAAACTATACAAACGAAATGAACGGGATGGTAAACAACACAGTTCAATTCCAACGCAATGTCACACAAAATAATTGAATCAAAATGAAAATAAATCGAAATTAATGAAAATTCAATTTATCAATGAAATCAGAAACATTGAGATGGAATCGTAACTTATTTAGTATAGCATGTGTTGATCTTATGTGCAACAGGTGGCACTGTTTTTCAAAAACGCATGTTTTTACCTGTCACAGGGGTGGCATCTATATAGTAGGTATGTAAAAACATGCACGTATTCGAATGGAATGTTGTGTCAAAATTTTAAAGCAATCGGTAAAGAACTTTTAGAGATTACAGCATATGTTAGTCTCATGTCCAACAGATGGCGCTGTTTTTCAGAAAAAAACGTTTTTTTTTTCCTGTCACAGGTGAGGCATGTATATAGTAGGTATATAAACACATGCACCTATTCGAATGCAACGTTGTGTCTAAATTTCAAATAAATCGGTAAAGAGGTTTCGAAGATTTCTCTCACGTGAAAAACACATGAAAAACACAGTTTAAAAAAAAAAACATGTTTTTTCCGTCACAAACGTGACATCAGTATAGTATGTATATAAAAACGCACTTGGATGCGAATGGAACATAGTGTGAAAATTTTAAAGCAATTGGCAACCCGGCCACGCATTACTGTGGCAGGGTACAGCTAGTATATAAATAAAAACGGAAATGTTCGTTTGTTCATATTCGCTAATCTTCGAAATTTGAGGCAACATATATATGTTGTTAAATATGACCCAAAGGGTAAGATTAATGATTCTAACACGAATCTTTTCAATATTTCTTATGTTTTTCTTCACTGCCGGGGGTAGTTGAAAAAATTGACTCTCCAAAGTTCATTTTCACTTTTTATATATGGTGTGACGTTTAGAAGCGTTTCGCAAGAACATTTCTTACATTTTCAAAGAAAATTTCCCATACTCAGATCGTGCTTATATTCGTTTTTGGGTGAGGTGATAGGATACAAATACTATCACCTAGGATTTGAATCATCACAGAAGCAAGAAGATAAAACACGCAATTAACTCATTGTTTCGTGTTCTGTCTTTTCCCATTGATTTGTGTCCTGTCACCTCACCCAAACACGAATATAAGTACGATCTGAGTATGTAAAATTGTCTTTGAAAATGTAAGAAGTGTTTTTGCGAAACGTTTTTAGGAGTCAGACCATAAATAAAATGTGAAAATGAGATTTGGAGAATTTATATATATATATATATATATATATATATATATATATATATATATATATATATATATATATATATATATATGTCGTACCTAGTAGCCAGAACGCACTTCTATGCCTACTATGCAAGGCCCGATTTGCCTAATAAGCCAAGTTTTCATGAATTGTTTTTCGACTACCTAACCTACCTAACCTAACCTAACCTAACTTTTTCTGCTACCTAACCTAACCTAACCTATAAAGATAGGTTAGGTTAGGTTAGGTAGGGTTGGTTAGGTTCGGTCTTATATCTACGTTAATTTTAACTCCAATAAAAAATATTGACCTCATACATAATGAAATGGGTAGCTTTATCATTTCATAAGAAAAAAATTAGGAAAAATATATTAATTCAGGAAAACTTGGCTTATTAGGCAAATCGGGCCTTGCATAGTAGGCTGAGAAGTTCGTTCTGGCTATTAGGTACGACATATATATATATATATATATATATTATATATATATTATATATATATATATAGTGTACTACTTCCTTATGTCCGGTCGTGATGGTCAAGCGTATTAAGGCATCCTGTAGTTACCAGTTGCGTTGCTCCTGGGAGTATGGGTTCGAGTCACTTCTGGGGTGTGAGTTTTCAGTCGCATATAGTCCTGGGGACCATTCAGGGTTGTTCGCATATATATATATATATATATATATATATATATATATATATATATATATATATCCCCACCTGGACCCCTGAGTGATTATGCAGGAGTACACGATCCTGCTTTCACTGAATGTTCAAATCAGTGGGATGCTCTTGCAGCCCCAACACCCATCATAGAACCAACAAAAAAACTTAAACTGTCCAGCTGGGACCACCCGCTAGTAGAAAAAATAGTCGATGAAAAACAAAACTATGCTCAGCGCCGCAACTTCAGACATTGAGAAAGCCTGTCTCAGAGCAGTGGTGCCCCCCATGCAGGAGACTTCCTACTGGCATTACCCATGTCATCAATGGGCACGCGTCTAGATTCAGAATCCCTTAGTGTAGCTGTGGTCCTCTGCCTTAGTGCCCCAATTCACACTGAATACAAGTGTATTTGCAACAGGGTGGAAGTAGACCAATATGGACTGCATAGGTTGCATTGTGGAAGCACAAAGGGCTGGCATGTGAGACACAACGAGGTCAATGTTGTCGAGGTTAAGTAATGCTACTTAAATAAACTTACTCGTTTGTAAGTAAAAAATTATACTTTAAAGAATACAGTATAAAATATCTGTTTATGATGGTAGAGTTTATTCTCAGTAAGATGGGAGTGGACTTTACCTTGAATTTTATAAGATTTTCTTAACAAACTTCTAAGATCTCTGAAATTATTTGCCCTTAAACGAGTGTAACAGAGCGGTAAGTATATCTCTGAAAAAATTTATCAGGAAACCTGACAGCCTATGGACGACTGGGAAATTTATAAGGAAACCAGAAACGCCAGAGGCAAGTGGGAAATTTACCTGGAACCCCCAAGACCGTATGGGGCAAATGACCCTAAAAATGAAAATTTGCCCCCTACGGTGTCATCCCTTCTACTAGGGACTATTACAAACCACTCTGGAGTGTCGGGGTTTATAATTAAATTAGGAAAGAGGCCGCTGAACTGTCGGGGGTTCCAGGTAAATTTCTCAAAGTTAAAGACCGAAATTTTTCAATGACCATTTTCGGATAAAGTGTTCACAAAAGTTTGTTAAGAGTTCTTATGGGAGAAAATAATTTCAGAGATCATAGAAGTCATAGAAGTTTGTTAAGAAAAATTCAGGGGGCAAAGTCCACTCCCTTCATTACTGAGAATAAACTCTACGGTAAATATTTGTTTGTATTCTAAATCGCTTATTTGGAGATAAAGAGGTCTTTGCAGGAAATTCAAACCGAAAATCTCTCATACCTTTGTAAAGGTTTTTTATGGGAGAAATTCAAAATTTTTCAGAGTTCAGTTTTAGGAAAATATTTCAGAGTTCATATAATCATAGGAGTTTATTTACGAGTTTATGACCGAAATTTTGAAAAAAAATCATTTTCAGAGAATATGTTCATAGAAATTTTGTTAAGGAAAATAGACATCTTGGCAGTAAGTTTGAGTGTTTATATCCATTTACAGCTATTTCACGTGTAAAAGACCAAAAATTATTCAGAGACTATTTGAAGACCGAAATTCGACAGAGACCATTTTCAGACCAATTTTTCAACAGAGTACATTTGATGACCGAAATTAACCGAAATTTTTACTAAAACCACTTCAGACCATTTTTCCAGTCAAAAGACCGAAATATGACTGGACTGAACTCATGCCTCTCAATTCCGGGATAAGTCTGGTGGCCTACCACTGAATCTTCTCTAACTTTGTATTGTGTTTAACTAGGTATGGACTCCAGGCTGGAGCTGCATATTCCAGGATTGGTCTGACATAAGTGGTATACAGGGTCCTGAACGATTCCTTTCACAAGTTTCTAAAGGTGATATCAACCCCCAGATCTTTCTCTCTAATTTGACTCTTTCAGGATTTCACCTCCCAGATGGTACCTTGTGTTTATCCTGCTCCCTTCACCTAATTTCATTACTTTACACTTTCCTGAGGAGCATTTTCTTTTTCTATTTTAAAGAGTAGCCATCTTTAGTAGCCATTTTCTAAATCATTCCTCCAGTTTGTCCAGGTCATCCTGTAGTCTCTGTCTATCTTCATCTGTCTTGATTATTCTCATAATTTTCACATCATCAGCAAACATTGACAAGAATGAGTCCATATCCTCTGGAAGATCATTTACATATATTAGAAACAGGATAGGTCCAAGTACAGAGCCCTGTGGGACTCCGCTGGTGACATCTCGCTACTATGATGTCTCCCCTCCCCCTTACAGTTCCTCTCTGTTTTCTATTGCTTAGATACTCCCTTATTCACTGGAGCACCTTACCTTTTACCTTACCTTACCAAATTTGACTGTTGCTCCAACTTTTGTAACATCCTTTTGTGAGGTACTGTGTCAAAGGCTTTCTGACAGTCCAAGAAAATGCAGTCTGCCCACCCTTCTCTTTCTTGCCTAATTTTAGCTGCTTGGTCATAGAATCTGAGAGGCACGATTTACCATCTCTGAACCCATGCTGGTGGTGTGTCAGCAAAGCTATTTCCTTCCAGATGCTCTATGAACCTTTTCCTCACGATCTTCTCCATCACCTTGCATGGTATACAAGTTAGGGAAACTGGCCTATAGTTCAGTGCCTCTTGCCTGTCACCCTTTTTGTATATTGGGACTACATTAGCTGTCTTCCAACTTTCCGGTAGGTCTTCTGTTTCAAGTGACCTGTTATACACCAAGGAGAATGGCACACTTATTGCCTCTGTACTTTCCTTTAGTATCCATGTTGAGATTCTGTCAGGCCCAACAGCCTTTGCTGTTATTATTTTGCTTATTCAGCTCCAACAGATTCCTTTTGACCTCATCACTGGTGAGGTCAAATTCCCCCAAGGTTGCATGGTTTGTTTCATTTAGTGCAGGGGCTTCTTGTTCTTCTGTGAAGACTTCCTGGAATCTCTTGTTGAGTTCTTCACACCCCTCCATGTCATTCTCTGTGTATCTGTTCTCCTCTTTTCTCAGTTTCATCACTTGTTCCTTTACTGCTGTTTTCCTCCTGATGTGGCTGCGGAGCAGTTTTGATTGTATCTTAGCTGTACTCGCAATGTCATTTTCGTACTGTCTCTCTGCTTCTCTTCTCACTCTGAGGAACTCATTTCTGAGCCTCTGGTATATCTCCCTGCTCTCTGGTGTTCTGTTATTCCTGTAGTTTCACCATGTTCTTTTACTCAATTGCTTCGTTTCCTTACATTTCTGGTTGAACCATGGATTCTTCTGTTTTTCGTTTTTCTCCTTTTGGACGGGGATAAACTTGTCTGCAGCTTCCTGGCACTTCTGGGCGACATAGTCCATCATATCCTGCACAGTTTCTCTCTGAGTTTTGTTTCCCATGGTATTCCCCCTTAGGAAGTTCCTCATCTCTTCATGTTTTTCTCTTTGGTAATTTAGTCTTTTCCCTTCCGATCTCATATTTGGATATGTTATCCATATCTCCACCAAATACTCAAATGTCAATACACTGTGGTCACTCATTCCTATGGAGGCTTCAAATTTGACTTCCCTTATTTCCGATTCATTCAAGGTGAATATCGGGTCGAGTCTAGCTGGTTCGTCATTGCCTCTTATTCTTGTGGGTTCCCTGACGTGCTGGCTCAGAAAGTTCTTTGTTGCCACTTCCAAGAGTTTAGCTCTCCATATATCTGCACCTCCATGTGGGTCCCCATTCTCCCAGTCTATCTTTCCATGATTGAAATCACCCATGATTAAGAGTCTGGAGCCATTCGTGCAGACAACTAAAGCTGCTCTCATACTATTATATTATTGGTTGTCATGTTGTTCCTATCAAACTCCTATCTGGGTCTTCTGTCATTTAATGGAGGGTTGTAAATGACTGCAACTATTATCTTAGGTCCACCCATTGTTATAGTTCCTGTTATGTAATCTCTGAATCCGTCACAGCCCGGAATTTCCATCTCATCAAAACTCCAGTCCTTCCCTATCAGCAGGGCTACTCCTCCACCTAGTCTCCCTTCCCTCTTGTCCACTTCAAGATCCCGAACCAACATAGAAGCACCAAGAGGTGGTATGGGCCAATAGGCCTTCTGCAGTTACTGCCATTCTTGTGTTTTCTTACCCAATTTATATCCATTGTTTTGTGTTCTGTCTTGTGTTTTTAACATATTAACAGGGATTTGATGAAAAACGTGAGTGACCTCTCACCTGCACTGGTGCTCTTGGGGGATGGGGATATTTGGGGGTTAAATACTCCAAAATTTCCATCCCATTATAGGGTCTGAGTTTGGTGTAGTGAGTTAAAGACGTACCAGCTATGCCAGTTGTTGTGAAGCATCTGTGCTTGCTAGGGTTCGAGTCTGCTGGTGGGTGTGTGTCTAAGGTTATATATATATATATATATATATATATATATATATAGAAGCATCAAGAAATATGGACCAATAGGCTTTCTACAAACACTTCTATTCAATATCCATTGTTTCGTGTTCTGTCTTGTGTTGATGAAATTAATACCCTATTAATACCACATCTTGTTCTGTCTTGTGTTAATGCCACATCACCCCTTCCACCTCACTCAAATGTAGATATAAAATCGGAGATGCGTAAGTTCTATTCAGTTGTGTATTTGTGAACTAAAGTCTTTGAAAATGTAATAAGTTATACGAAACGCGCTCGTGTCGCGTCAGACTAGAAATAAAAATGAATTTTGGAGAATTGATTTTTGATTTACCTCCAACAGTGAAACGAAATGTACGAAAGATTGAGAAAATTCGTGTTAGAATTATTAATCTTACTTTTTCGGTCATATTTAATAATATATGTCTACAGGAAAGACTGCTACCAAAATATACTAATATATATATATATATTATATATATATATATATATGTGTGTGTGTGTGTGTGTGTGTGTATATCACGAAAATAAACACGTGATTAAAAATGCGACAGTGTCAGACCACGGAGGAAAATTGAAACAGGAATTTCCTTAAGTACTTTCGTATATTAATACATCTTCAGAAGGAGTCACTCCTTCTGAAGATGTATTAATATACGAAAGTACTTAAGGAAAATCCTGTTTCAATTTTCCTCCGTGGTCTGACACTATCATATATATATATATATATTATATATATATATATATATATATATATATATATATATATATATATATATATATATATATATATACATACATATATATATATATAAATATATATAAATATATATATACATATATATATAAATATATTAGTATATTTTGGTAGCAGTCTTTCCTGTAGACATATATTATTAAATATGACCGAAAAAGTAAGATTAATAATTCTAACACGAATTTTCTCAATCTTTCGTACATTACGCTTCACTGTTGGAGGTAAATCAAAAATCACTTCTCCAAAATTCATTTTTATTTCTAGTCTGACGCGACACGGGCGCGTTTCGTAAAATTTATTACATTTTCAAAGACTTCACAAATACACAACTGATTAGAACTTACATCTCTCTGATATTATATCTACATTTGAGTGAGGTGGGAAGGGTGATGTGGCATTAACACAAGACAGAACAGGAGGGGATATTAATAGGGTATTAAAAGTATCAACACAAGACAGAACAGAAACACTGTTTCTGTTCTGTCTTGTGTTGATACTTTTAATACCCTATTAATATTCCCTCCTGTTCTGTCTTGTGTTAATGCCACATCACCCTTCCCACCTCACTCAAATGTAGATATAATATCAGAGAGATGTAAGTTCTAATCAGTTGTGTATTTGTGAAGTCTTTGAAAATGTAATAAGTTTTACGAAACGCGCCCGTGTCGCGTCAGACTAGAAATAAAAATGAATTTTGGAGAAGTGATTTTTGATTTACCTCCAACAGTGAAGCGTAATGTACGAAAGATTGAGAAAATTCGTGTTAGAATTATTAATCTTACTTTTTCGGTCATATTTAATAATATATATAAATATATATATATATATATAAATATATATATATATATTGTGACAATAATCTCCTTCAAGAGATTGAGCCTGCTCTTCCCTCCACAAACACGTCGTTGAAATTATATAAAACGACTATGGAAGACATGTCCAACAACAACAACAACACCAGCAAGGCTTGCCAGGGTGAGCAAAACGTATGCAGCCAGCCACCTGTTCGGACTCAAACCACCAAACTACATGTTGATCGCTACCGGCTCCGCTGATTGGTCGCCGGTCTGGCTGCACCTGCACTCGCCCCCCCTTACTACTTGATGTCTGGGGTCGCCCCAACCTCATACCTCAGAATGTTCAGTGCTCTCGTTGTCACCACTCCTCCCGGCTAGACGCTAGCGTGTACTGAGAGAAGTGGTGGCTTAAAGCCAATATTCCAACACCTCCCATTTACTTTTGTATTGCACTTCTTGTTATTTTGCCTTAACGTAACTTTTCATTGTGTCATCTAATTATTCTTATTATTTTGATTGATTTTATTATAAGAATTTGTTTGTGCATTTTATTCATGTTTTGATTTAATTAACGTAATTAAAATTTCATTGTTAAAGTTTACTTGTGTTTTGTGTGTCTTCTCCTTACCTTACCACAGACGAAGTTCCAGTTTTTTCTATTTTTTTTTTATAACTATGTGACGAGGCCATACCCCTAGCCTTAAACAGCCGAACACCAACGCGTTACCGTCACAATATATATAAATATATATATATATATATATATATAAATATATATATATAAATATATATATATATATAAATATATATATATAAATATATATATATCATGATGGTCAAGCGGATTAAGGCGCCCTGTAGTTACCAGTTGCGTTGCTTCTGGGAGTATGGGTTCGAGTCACTTCTGGGGTGTGAGTTTTCATTCGCATATAGTCCTGGGGACCATTCAGGCTTGTTCGCATTTGTGTTCCTCATATATATATATATATATATATATATATATATATATATATATATATATATATATATATATATATATATAAATATATATACATATACATATACATATATATATATATATATATATATATATATATATATATATATATATATATATATATATATATATATATGTCGTACCTAGTAGCCAGAACGCACTTCTCAGCCTAATATGCAAGGCCCGATTTGCCTAATAAGCCAAGTTTTCATGAATTAATTGTTTTTCGACTACCTAACCTACCTAACTTTTTCAGCTACCTAACCTAACCTAGCCTATAGAGATAGGTTAGGTTAGGTAGGGTTGGTTAGGTTCGGTCATATATCTACGTTAATTTTAACTCCAATAAATAAAATTTACCTCATACGTAATGAAATGGGTAACTATCATTTCATAAGAAAAAAATTAGAGAAAATATATTAATTCATTACGGGGTTCCTCGTGATTCGTTGAAATTTGGAGTCGTCACTTAGGATGTCGCTAATTTTGTTCATGTATTCATGGGTAGGAATCAATACATATGCTGCTGTTTTGTCGGCTTTTCTTATTGTTACGTCTTTCAGATTTACGTCTCCAAATTTCAACGAATCACGAGGAACCCCGTAGAAGACCTTAAGCGGAAAGTAAACAAAACAATTACAGCAATCAACGCAAAGAAAGGTAGTGTGCATTTCAATAAACTTCAAGGCGACTATGGCTTAGGATATGCCTACGGCAATGTTAAGACGCATAAACCAGGTAACCCACTACGCCCTATAATCAGCCAAATACCAACCCCAACTTATCACCTGGCAAAGAAACTCAATGAACTCCTAACTCCATACACTCCAAGTAAGTTTAGTCTACAATCATCAGCAGATTTCCTAGAATTGATCAAATCTACCCAGCCCGATGGAATCATCGCTTCCCTGGACGTTGAATCCCTTTTTACCAACGTCCCAGTCGACACAACCATAGGAATGATACTGGACAGAGTATACAGAGACGAGAGCACCCCCAAATTAGACATACCTGAGCCACACTTGAAAAGTCTTCTCGAAGCATGTACAAAGGAAGCCCCTTTCATCAGTCCACAAGGAGACATGTATTTACAAATAGACGGAGTAGCAATGGGCTCCCCCTTAGGAGTTTTATTTGCTAATTTTTATATGGGAACCATCGAAGATAGGGTCTTCAGTAGCAGACAAAAACCAACTGTATACTGCCGTTATGTAGATGACATATTCGTAATAGTAAAAGACTCAGATGAACTAATTGACCTAAAAAGACACCTAGAGAGAGAGTCAGTACTCCGATTTACACATGAAAATAGTGAAAATAACAGTCTGCCATTCTTGGATGTACTAATAACAAAAACAGGAACCTCTTTAAGCACCAACGTATATACCAAGCCCACCAACATAGGATTATGCCTGAACGGTAGAAGTGAGTGCCCCCAAAGATACAAAGCCAGTGTTCTCAATGCTTATATTCGTCGAGCGCTTACCCACTGCTCTGAATGGAGCAACGTGAGTAGAGAGTTTGAAAGAGTAACTCAGGTATTGGTGAACAACGGATATAGCAACGCGGAAATAAACGCTGCTATAAGAAGACACTTGGATCGTTGGTATAATTCAGAACCTAGAACAGAAACCACAACACCCCCAATAAAATTATATTACAAATCAACCATGCACAGTGAACATATAAAAGAGGAAAGAATAATGAAAGAAATAATCCGTAAAGGAGTAAAAAGCACTACTCCTAACCAAAACATAAACCTGATAATATTCTACAAAACCAAGAAGACTTCCGAACTCCTTATCAAAAACAGCCCGAAGCCGACGGAGAACCCTCTACAGCAGTCAAGCGTTGTATACATGTACACTTGCCCCCACGAAGGATGTAACCTTCAATGTAAGTACATAGGTATGACGTCGACCAAGCTGACGAGGCGTTTGACATGCCATCTTCAATCTGGTGCCCCTAGGAATCACATGAGACAAGCCCATGACATTACTCTAACAAGAGAAATGTTGAACAAGAATACTTGCATAATAGACAAAACCCATGATTCAAGAAGATTACAAATTCTTGAGGCAATTCACATAAGAATAGAGCGACCTACCATGAACACCCAAATCACGGAACTATTTACTCTACCCACCATGAGAGTAAGGACAAGACAAGAACATATCGATGCCAACACAGAAGACAATGTCCAACATAACAGGCCAATTACACTGGATTAATCTTTGTGTTTAGATAGGAGATGCCTCGTATGGGCCAATAAGCCTTCTGCAGCCCCTATGTTTATCCCTTATGTATCCCCCCATGTTTTCACCTTCATTGTATTATCACCTGACCTAATGCGGGTATAAAATCAACTAGTATTGTAAGATCTGTTCACTTGAGAATGAACCATGGAGGTTCGAAACGTCGTGCAAATTATACAAATAAGTGTAATACACTCTATAGTAAATCACTTCTTTTCTTCACCTTAAAAGTACGAAAATGAGTTTTGGAGAACTATTTCAATTAAGCCCTGATGCTAAGAAAATAGAGGGATAGAAGCCCTAAACCAGAAAATAATAAATACAGAATATGCGGTCATATTCAATGAAACATGTTTGAAAGAAAACCTGCTGCCAGTATACACCAATATATATATATATATATATATATATATATATATATATATATATATATATATATATATATATATATATATATATATATATATATATATATATATATGTCGTACCTAGTAGCCAGAACTCACTTTTCAGCCTACAATGCAAGGCCCGATTTGCCTAATAAGCCAAGTTTTCATGAATTAATATATTTTCTCTAATTTTTTTCTTATGAAATGATAAAGCAACCCATTTCATTATGTAAGAGGTCAATTTTTTTTTATTGGAGTTAAAATTAACGTAGATATATGACCGAACCTAACCAACCCTACCTAACCTAACCTAACCTATCTCTAAAGGTTAGGTTAGGTTAGGTAGCCGAAAAAGTTAGGTTAGGTTAGGTTAGGTAGGTTAGGTAGTCGAAAAGCAATTAATTCATGAAAACTTGGCTTATTAGGCAAATCGGGCCTTGCATAGTAGGCTGAGAAGTGAGTTCTGGCTACTAGGTACGACATATATATATATATATATATATATATATATATATGTCGTACCTAGTAGCCAGAACGCACTTCCCAGTCTACTATGCCTACTATGCAAGGCCCGATTTGCCTAATAAGCCAAGTTTTCATGAAATAATTGTTTTTCGACTACCTAACTTACCTAACCTAACCTAACTTTTTCGGCTACCTAACCTAACCTATAAAGATAGGTTAGGTTAGATTAGGTAGGGTTGGTTAGGTTCGGTCATATATCTACATTAATTTTAACTCCAATAAAAAAAAAATTGACCTCATAATGAAATGGGTAGCTTTATCATTTCATAAGAAAAAAATTAGAGAAAATATATTAATTCAGGAAAACTTGGCTTATTAGGCAAATCGGGTCTTGCATAGCAGGCCGAGAACGACGTTCTGGCTACTAGGTGCAACATATTATATATATATATATATATATATATATATATATATATATATATATATATATATATATATATATATATATATATATTTTTTTTTTTTTTTTTTTTTAAACCTAGAAGGGGTACCACCTCTGGTGCAAATGTAGGGACCCATAACCTCAGAGAAGAAAATAAAGAGTACTCAGAGAAGACCTTTTGGATCCTCACTGAACACTTTGATATTTTCTTCTCCTACCACCCCTATTCTTTTGTTAAGTGTGTATATTTATCTAACTTTATTTGAAAATGTCATTACACAAAAAAAAAGTTACAATATTGATTACATACAGGGTACAAGGCTGCTTGTCATAAGTTGAATAGCTCCTCCAGCTCCTCAGATGGCGGGCACGAACCATGGATGCAGTGAGCATTTCCTCTCTGGATTGCCACACTAAGGCGCTGAAAAAGAAAACTGGCAGCTCTGGGGTCTCTAGTTGTTTCGATTAGCTTAGACCCCAACTCCTTTAAAAAGCTAGCAGCACTTTTACCCCAGGCACCAAGCGTCTCTGAGGCAATGGGGACAAAATTGTAGTGGTGCTCAAGGTCTCTGTATTTACGTGACTTGGCCGCTTCCCGGTGATTGGCAGCTCCTCCTGCTTGTGTAGCACTGAAGTCAACATAGGTATTGGCTAAAGTTGAAACGCAAGTGTAGTCCCACACCAACTGTCTACCATTCTTCCAGGGGTTCACCGTAATTCCGTCTGGGCGACCGACAGGCTCATCAGAGTTGCGGGACATTAGGTAACGGGGCTCTCTCTCTGCTGGACAACCGGCTGTGGTAAGGCTTCTCTTAATAATGTCATTAACCTCGCCGTGTCTTGCATGCCATCCTCCGGTCCTTTGGCAAAGAAGGCCATGCCGTCCATATCTGTCGGCCTCTGCCTCGCCGCAAATACACCTGTATTCGGTGTGGATTGGGGCAGCTAGGCGAAGAGCCACGGCAATTCGGAGGGCCTGCGGTGTGAGACGGGTGCCGGTTGCTGACATTGGGGTTGCTAATAGGAAATCACCTGCATGGGGAGCTGCTACAGCTCTAAGTCGGGCAGTGTCATGTGGTGTCGTCGCAGCTTCTAGCAAAGTTGCAGCTTCTTGGTCGGCAATGGGGCGATCCCAGCTGGATTGCTTATGGGCTTCAGAAGGCGGTGGTTGGGGTGCTGGTCCTGCGAGAGAGACCCATTTGGTTGTGCAGTCTGTGAAGCTGGGATCATGCACCCCTGCCTGTTGAACTAGGTGCTCAGGTAGGATTTCCTTCACCAGGTTGTCAGACCCCACTGAAGAGGACAGGAATGCTGGTACAGCAATTTGTGTTGCTGTGCGCACGCCAAGGCCCCCGAGTCTGACAGGAAGGGAGGCCTGTTTCCACTGAGTCGCTGAGGGAAAGATTGAGGGCTTTTTCTAGTGTTGATTTCAGCAAGCTGTCATACTCTTCTAATTTAATATTGTTGAAAGATGGCGAACATCTTATAAAGTAGGTCAGCCTGGGAAGGGACAAGCATCTGGTGATGAGGTAAAGTGCATCATGAGCATCGATGTCTTCAATCCTCTCGTTCATCCTCTTCAGGTCAGTGATCTTCTTACCAAGGACCACGTCGATGGCATTCCTTCCAAGAGGAGCACCTAGGAGTGTGCTGTCCTCAGGGTTGGTTGTATGAATGTCAGGCAAAACAACCTTTATTTGCTCTATTATGTGCTGGTTGGTGGAGGTTATTTCGCACTTGGAAGGGTTCAGGGTGAGGCCTAGGCTTGCTCCTTGCTCCTGGATTATTCTTATGTCGTCCAAGAGTGAGGCTGGGGAGCCGGCTAGAGTACCATCATCCAAAAACCAAATGTTGAGCTCACTGGACAGGTTATCGGTGACTTCCTTGATAACTAGGCAGAACAGAAAAGGAGCAAGGGGGTCACCTTGTTGGACACCTTCTTGTGATTCAATTTCATGTTCCCCAAAAAGCAGGGTTAGATTCTTGCTGTAGCATGAGTTTACAAACGGGTAGAGGGAAGGAAAAAGGCGATGAACTGCACTGAGTACTGCATCCCTTCTAACCAGATTGAAAGCATTTTTGAAGTCCAGCTTTATCAGGGCTTTTTCATTCGTAATGTTGGCAATGTAGGCTCTAGCTGCATGAGCAGCATATTATATATATATATATATATATATATATATATATATATATATATATATATATATATATATATATACACACACACACATACATACATACATACATACATACGTAATATAGAATTATACACATACATATATGCGTTAAATTTGATTGGTCCTCAAGCCAACATACATCAGAAAACTTTTAACCCCCTGAAGAATTCGAACCGAGTCAGCCAGGGTCTCCATGCCCCGTGGCGTGTCCAGCACTATAACCACTCAGCCACAGACTGTACACAAGTATTGGAGAGTCCTCTGACTTTTAATCCCCAATACCCAACAGCACTCGTGACTATTTTGGGCACAGATATTTCATGAAATCCCTTCAGCATGTTAGGGCCGCATGAGCCGTCATTTGTGTGTCAATCTTGAATGGTCCCCAAGCCAATATGCATCAAAAAACACTTGACCGCTGAAGGATTCGAACCCTGTCAGTTGACGGGTTGGCAGGTGACCCCATGGTGACCTCTCCCACACCACCCCGACACCCGGCAAACTTCTACACCTTACCAATATTTTCTTTCATACATTTCTCTACTTTTTGCATCCGAATTTTTCTCTTTGTGAAGATTAAATTTCTTTAGCATAAGGAAGATGGCGCGTGAATCTTTCCAGCAGTTTAGGGGTTAATGTGGACGATATACAAGTCTGCCTCCACTCATTGCTCATAGTGATATTGTATACTTGTTGTGTGGGAATTATTCACATTAATCCATTATTGCCAACAATGTTTTGACATTGTGATTTTTTCACTAATAACTGCTGGGAATCATGACATAATCGTGACTCATGGGTGTTGTCTTTCTGTGAAATATTAATGTATAATCATAATGTGTATTTTTTCTGTTTGATTGCAAGTGCAAATGAATGAAGTCTTTTGTTTTAAACTCAATTATTTGATGCAATGATTTACTTCTTCTGATCATTTATTGGTTTTAATTAACGTAATTGATATGTGATATAATTGATAATTTCAATGATAATTATTAATAGTTAGTATTTTGTATTTTTGAAACTAAGCAATTATATTTATTAATGTCAAACATTCCCCACCGCAAATTTAAATTTGCATATGAATAAATTAAACCAACTCAGCTGACACAAACTTTCTGGCGTGTGAAACTGAGATTCAACTTTTGCCACAAATCGAGTTTCTAACTTTGAGTCCGTTTGCTTGGAGGAGCCGGCAGGGGGAAGGGGGGGTGGTGGGAGACCGTCCACAACTATAACAGTATGCCTCTCTCTCTTCACCTCAACCACTTGGGCTGGACGGTAGAGCGACGGCCTCGCTTTGTGCAAGTCGCCGTTCAATCCTCGACCGTCAAAGTGGTTGGGCACCATTCCTTTCCTCCCGTCCCCATCCCTAATCCTTATCCTGACCCCTTCCAAGTGCTATATAGTTGTAATGGCTTGGCGCTTTTCCCTGAGAATTCTCTTTCTCTTCACGGCTAACTGTTTCCTTTCTGGTAGATTATATTGTTAGTCTTCATTTACGTCTTGTCATTCTCGCTGTCTGGAACTAATTGACTGCCACCAAACTGTGACCATTTGAGAAGTTCCTTACTGCTGTTACAATAGTTTAGACTTTCATATGATAGAGTCTGGTTGTGAATGAAGAAGTGCCTCGCATATGCCAATAGGCTCTATGAAGTTTCCTAAATGGTTCTCATGTTCTTTAATCTTCTCATGTTACCTCATCTGTTCTTCTGCGGAGGAAGGGGGGGGGGTCTAATTGTCTGAGGTCAGGGGATCCATAGTATTGACGAGTACAAACTCTCAAGGTGTCTATGAGCTCTGAGCTACAGTCACTTGAGAGACTCCAGTTTACCCTCAGAGCTCCAGCCACAGTTTCAAAACTCACCAAATTCTGTTTTCAAACTAACTGACGTCGCAGGTAAACATTACATTAGGGGGACGTCGATACAAGAATAACTGGTAGTTATGATATTTGAGGTGCTGTCAGGCGTTCGCTGCATTCTATACACGTAAAAGGAAATGTCTGTATGTCTGTCTGTCTGTGTCTGTATGTCTGTCTGTCTGTACTCACCAAATTGTGCTTGCGGGGGTTGAGCTCTGGCTCTTTGGTCCCGCCTCTCAACCGTCAATCAACAGAGGGTCTGTGTCTGTCTCTGTCTGTGTCTGTTCGGGGTTAGAGGCCGGACGGGTGCGGCTAGCCTCACTCAACTGCCCCCTGGTGAAGTGTGATTACATAGCGAGTGTCGAAGTGTGGTAGAGGCCGATCCCCAAGACTCTGGAAGCAGGACTGGCTTCTGTTGCCACAACCAGCGATTCCTGTGAAGTCTGAAACCTGGGTCTGGTTGTCCATAGTGTGTTACTGATACATGTAACATCCAGGGTGGAGTGCTAAGCCCAACATTGTTCAATGTTCTGATGCACAAATTAACAATTGACATTCCCACACTACCTGACGAAGCCGTCATCTGTTATGCCGATAACACATGCATTGTTGCAAATACCCAAACTAGACTTCAAGCTCTACTTGATGCACTCGCTGCTAAAAGCATTGAATGTGGTTTTGTTATCTCTATAACTAAATCCACAGCTCTCTATCCCCAAGAGAAAACTCATTTCTCCCTAACTTTCAAGGTCAACAACCAGATCGTTGAAACGTGTGGGCAGCACAAATACCTTGGAGTTGGTCAACAACCAGATCGTTGAGACGTGTGGGCAGCACAAATACCTTGGAGTTGGTCAACAACCAGATCGTTGAGACGTGTGGGCAGCACAAATACCTTGGAGTTGGTCAACAACCAGATCGTTGAGACGTGTGGGCAGCACAAATACCTTGGAGTTGGTCAACAACCAGATCGTTGAGACGTGTGGGCAGCACAAATACCTTGGAGTTGGTCAACAACCAGATCGTTGAGACGTGTGGGCAGCACAAATACCTTGGAGTTGGTCAACAACCAGATCGTTGAGACGTGTGGGCAGCACAAATACCTTGGAGTTGGTATCAACAGTGACATTGTAAACAATTTACATCGTAGGTTAAAAGACTTAAACCACTGAAAACACTTACCGGTAAGGATATTGATATTAATATTAAATATGCTAGATTATTCTATATAATGTTTATTTGATCTCTAGTTGAGTATCATGCTTTGCACCTATTTAACTTCCCCTCCTCTGTGTTGGACAAACTTGAAGTAGTACTGAATGAAGCCATGAGGATAATTCTTGGTGCCCAAGATGCACAAGAATCAACATGAGGGAAGAACTGAAGCTTCCAACCATACTAGAGAGAATCATGCAAGTCAACACCACCTTTCGCCTTAAAGTCATGAGAGACCCTACATCTCCTGCATTGTTCAGAGACAAATTATTTAGTGCTGTTAACACCCTATTGACTGGTGCCGATATACCACCTCACTCTTTTGGTGAGTTGGTATGTCGGCTGATCAAAAATGCCTACAATTTTATCAAACTCAACATTCCTTTTAAGTGCAATCTACCTGTCTCTGATATTCCTCTTTATCTGTACCCCACCATTCGAGTATCATACACACCTGTCACCAAGAAAGATAACGAAAATCTTGCTCTTCTCAAAGCTGTCACACTCGAAACAATTGCCTCCTCCATCCAAAATTTAAAACCTAACGAGCACTGTGTCTACACCGACGGCTCAGTCCAATCCTCTACTGGACGGACTGCAGCAGCATGTAGGTTTTATAGAAATAATATTTGAACAAAGACTGTCAATGTCAGGTTAAACAACTGGCTGACCTCCACACAAGCAGAACTAGCAGCATTACAACTAGCTTCCAGTACATTAAAAAACATTGGAGGAGGAATAATATTTTGTGACTCAAAGTCTTCTCTTCAAGGAATCGAAAACTTCTCCTGGAAGATCGACAGCAAGAACCTCATACTACCAATTATTACCAACGACCTAATCGTTGCACGGAGTAAAGGGTTTCGAATCTCCTTTGTTTGGCTACGATCACACAATATATAACCCATCATAGTGACACAGACATTGCAGCCAAATTAAGAACATAAGAATAAAGGTAACTACAGAAGACCTATTGGCCCATACGAGGCAGCTCCTATCTATAACCACCCAATCCCACTCATATACATGTCCAACCCACGTTTGAAACAATCAAGGGCTCCAACCTCCACCACGTTACGCGGTAATTGATTCCACAAATGAACAACCCTTTTACCGAACCAGTATTTACCCAGATCGTTCCTAAATCTAAACTTATAAATTTATACCCATTGTTTCGTGTTATGTACTATGTTGATACTTTCAATGCTCTATTAATATCCCCTTTGTTATGTCCATTCATCGACTGGTACACCTCTAACTCTTCACCTTTGCAGAGAATGTAATTTAAGCTTTGTCAATCTTTCATCATATGACAGATTTCTAATTTGCGGGATTAACTTAGTCATCCACGCTGGCCACGTTCTAGTATATTTATATCCATTCGGCGACCAAAACTGAACGGAATAATCTAAATGGGGCCTAACCAGAGCAGGATATAGCTGAAGAACAACACCAGGTGTCTTATTAGTAACGCTTCGATTAATAAATCCTGGTGTCCTATTTGCCTTATTATGAACATTTATGCATTAATATTTTGCTTTTAAATTGTTACCAATCATAACTCCTTTTCGCAATCCGGCTTCCCAATCTCAACATCATTTAGCTCGTATCTTGCAACTATATAATCATTACCTAGCCTCAGAACCTTACATTTATCAGCATTAAACTGCATCTGCCAATCTTTTGACCATTTCAAAACCCTATTTAGATCGTCTTGAAGTGATAGCGAGTCTTTTTCCGTGTTTATTTCCCTCCCGATTTTTGTATCATCGGCCAATTTGCAAATATTGCTGCTCAAACCTGAATCTAAATCATTTAAATATATCATGAATAACAGAGGTCCCAGGACAGAGCCTTTGAGGCACTCCACTTACAACATTTTCCCATTGTGACTTAACCCCACTCATTGTTTCCTTTGGTATAGTCATGACCTAATCCACCTTAATATAGCACCCACAATATCACGAGCCTCCAACTTTTAATCAGTCTTTCATGTGGCAGTGTATCAAAAGCTTTGCTAAAGTCAAGGTACACAACATCACAAACCTTACCACTATCAACTGCCTCAACTATGCTAGAATAAGATGATAACAAATTTGTTAAACATGAACGGCCATTTGTAAAATCATGTTGTGAATCCTTTATTAATTTATGTTTTTCAAGATGAAGACGAATGGTATTTGCATGTAACGTGTAAATTAGCGAGTAACAAAGATTAAGTTGAATTAGATCTAGGTATCCCCATCTCTGCTGTCAAAACGATAGTTCTAAACACTCAGGTCTGATAGGAGAAAAATTACTGACTACCTACGACCTGAAAGCACCTGTATAAAAAGCTATGATTTGTTCAGTTCTGAAATCTATGTTTATGGGCAGCATAAAACGTCTACTAGACTATGCGACACAACTATGCGACACAGTGGTTGCCAGGATCAGGTTGAGTTAATGTTACCTGTGGCAGGTGGCAACAGGTGACGGATCTCCCAATCCTGAGCACTCCAGGTGCAAACTCTATGAGCAGGAACTGGGGCATGATCTTGCATACTACATCACCGAATGCCCAGTTATCAGACCAGTTGGCACGAGGTACCTGTAGCATTGCAATTACTTTATTCACTCTCGTGTTCTTGAGGATATTCTCATATTGTACCCAAAATTTGCCAGTGCAGGCAACTGAGCATACGGCCCTGTATAACTAACCATCCTGTGAGATGGGGACGATTAGTATCACTGCTGCCTTATTCACTCTTGTGGTTATAATATCCTCATAATGAACTCAGAGTCTGCCAGTGCAGATTACTGTTCACATGCCTCTGTATGACTAACCATCCTGTGTGATGGGGATTTTAGCATCACGTAGCTTGCTTTTTGACACACACTCACTGTACTTCCCTTAATATAGTCTAGGGTAGCTGCACAAATGCAGATGTACATAAATGTGTCAATAAAAAAAAATGTGAGGAAAGGAGAATGGGAGAGAGAGAGAGGGAGACAGGCAGAGACCCGGGCATCGCTGGGTACTCTCATCTCAATAAATGAGTATATCTGTCGTTTTGTCTTTACAATGTTTTAGCCGGATGTTTGGGGCTAGTCTCACGCAACTTTCCCTGGTGATTGGGGACTTTTTGAAGTCTCAAACGGTGCTCGGGGTCAGCTCCGATGCCACCGATGAAGGAAAATTGACCTCTGTACCTTCCACTTTCACCAAGTCAGTGGATATAAAATGTGTAGGCAAAAGTCCGTAACGTTTAGCATTTGTTTAAATATTAGTGTGTTCAGATATTGAGAAGCAAAATACAGTTCAGTTAACAAATCTGCAGTCAAGGCACATCCTTTTGATTAGTGATGCAGCTTGTGTAGTGAAAATGGTCAATACTCAACTGGAGATGGGTGACTTACCAGAAACATGGAAGACGGCTAATGTAGTCCCAATATACAGAAAGTGTGACAGGCAAGAGGCACTGAACTGCAGGCCAGTGTCTTTAACGTGAATACCATTCAAGCTGATGGAGAAGATCGCGATAAAGAACTTAGTAACACATCTGGAGAGAAGGGACTTCGTGACACACCACCAACACGGGTTCAGGGAGGGTAAATATTGCCTTACAGGTTTAATAGAATTCTACGACTAGGTGACAAAGATTTAAACTAGAAAGAGAAGGGTGAGCAGACTGCATTTTCTTTTACTGTCGGAAAGCCTTTGGCACAGTACCCCATAAGAGGCTGGTACATCAGCTGGAGAGAAAGGCAGGAGTAACTGGTAAGGTTCTCCAGTGGATAAGGGAGTACCTAAATAACAGGAAGCAGAGAGTTACGGTAAGGAGTGAAACCCAGATTGGCGTGATGTTACCAGTGGAGTCCCACAGGGCTCTGTACCAGGGCCTATCCTGTTTCTGATATACGTAAACGATCTCCCGGAGGGTATAGACTCATTCCTCTCAATGTTTGCTGAGGACACCAAAATTTTGAGAACGATTAAGACAGAAGAGGACGGCTTGAGGCTTTAAGAAGGCCTGGACAAACTGAAGGAATGGTCCAACAACTGGCTGTTAGAGTTTAACCCAAGCAAATGTAATGTAATGAAGATAGGTGTAGGGAGCAGGAGGCCAGATACAAGGTATCATTTGGGAGCGGAAATTCTTCATGAATCAAAGAAAGAGAAAGACCTGGGGATGATATCACACCAGACTTGTCCTCCGAGCCCACATCAATTGGAGCCCACATCAGCGGCAAATGCCAGGTTAGCCAACATAAGAACAGCTTTTAGAAACTTGTGTAAGGAATCATTCAGAACCTTGTATACCACAAATGTCAGACCAATCCTGGAGTATGCGGCTCAAACATGGAGTCCATATCTCGTCTAGCCCAAGACTAAATTGAAGAAGGTTCAGAGTTATGCCACCAGACTAGTACCCGGGCTGAGGGGTATGAGATACGAGGAAAGGCTACGGGAACTACACCTAACGACGCTGGAAGACAGAAGAGTCAGGGGAGACATAATAGCCACATACAAGATTCACAGAGGAATTGATAGGGTAAAAAAAACAGGTTATTTAAAACAAGGGACACATGCACTAGGGGACACAGGTGGAAACTGAGTACCCACATGAGCCACAGGGGCGTTAGAAAACTTTTTCAGTGTCAGAGTAGTTAACAGGTGGAATGCATTAGGCAGTGATTTGGTGGAGGCTGACTCCATACACAGTTTCAAATGTAGATATGATAGAGCCCAGTAGGCTCAGGAACCTGTAGATCAGTTGATTGACAGTTGAGAGGCAGGACCAAAGAGCCGAAGCTCAACCCCCGCAAGCACAAATAGGTGAGAGCAGTGACGAAGACAGTGCACTGTGAAGATGGTTACAGTGACGAAGACAGTGTGCTGATATCCAATCTCCAAGCAGGAGACTGGACACCAGCGAGGCGCTACATATCAAGAAGTCCAGACCAGCAATCAACAGCCAATTAACACATAATTACATTCTACCCACTCCAAGACCCAGAGCCAGCGCAGACACAGCATCCAGTTACCCTACTAATACCCCCGATCCAATCATTCATTGATACCCCCTTGATCCATTTATTCCTTGATATCTTTAATACCTCCTTGTTATGGCATTCATGCTGCACCTCACCCAGAGAGTATATAATTCGATGTTTGACACGGTAAAATTGTCTTTGAAAATGTAAGGTGTACTTTGCAAAACGCATCCCCAGGCGTCATATTACAGTAGAGTGTAAAAAATAAACTTTGGAGAGTTAATTTTTCAACTTCCCTCGATAGTGAAGAAAAACATAAAAAATATTGACAAGATTCGTGTTAGAATCATTAATCATATAATGATTCTAACACGAATATGATTCTATATAAAGATCTCAGTACATAGGCAAGACAACAGCGTCTCTTTCCAGGCGACTAACAATGCACAAACAACAGGGCTCCATCAAGGAACATATAATCTCCTCACACAACCAGACCATCACCAGAGAAATCTTAACAAGCAACACAGAAATTATCGACAGATACAACGACAACAGGAGACTTGACATCAGCGAGGCCCTACACACCAAAAAGTCAAAACCAGCAATCAACAGCCAATTAACACATAATTACATTCTACCCACTTCAAACCCTGAACCAGCACAGAAGCCAGAAGATAAAACACGCAATATACTCATTGTTTCGAGTTCTGTCTTTTCCCATTTGATTTCTGTCCTGTCACCTCACCCAAAAACATTTGTATCCTATCACCTCACCCAAAAACGAATATAATCACGATCTGAGTATGTAAAATTGTCTTTGAAAATGTCAGAAGTGTTCTTGCGAAACGTACCCTAGGCGTCAGACCACAAATAAAAGTGTGAAAATGAACTTTGAAGAGTTAATTTTTCAACTACCCCCGACAGTGAAGAAAAACAGAAGAAATATTGAGAAGATTCGTGTTAGAATCATAAATCTTACCTTCTCGGTCATATTCAACAATATTATATATATATATATATATATATATATATATATATATATATATATATATATATATATATATATATATATATATATATATATTAGTATATTTTGGTAGCAGTCTTTCCTGTAGACATATATTATTAAATATGACCGAAAAAGTAAGATTAATAATTCTAACACGAATTTTCTCAATCTTTCGTACATTACGCTTCACTGTTGGAGGTAAATCAAAAATCACTTCTCCAAAATTCATTTTTATTTCTAGTCTGACGCGACACGGGCGCGTTTCGTAAAACTTATTACATTTTCAAAGACTTCACAAATACACAACTGATTAGAACTTGCGTTTCCCTGATTTTATATCTACATTTGAGTGAGGTGGGAAGGGTGATGTGGCATTACATTTGAGTGAGGTGGGAAGGGTGATGTGGCATTAACACAAGACAGAACACTAGGGGATATTAATAGGGTATTAAAAGTATCAACACAAGACAGAACAGAAACAATGGGTATTGAATAGAAGTGTTTGTAGAAAGCCTATTGGTCCATATTTCTTGATGCTTCTATATTGGAGCGGAGTCTTGAGGTGGGTAGAATATAGTTGTGCAATAATTGGCTGTTGATTGCTGGTGTTGACTTCTTGATGTGTAGTGCCTCGCAAACGTCAAGCCGCCTGCTATCGCTGTATCTATCGATGATTTCTGTGTTGTTTACTAGGATTTCTCTGGCGATGGTATGGTTATGGGAAGAGATTATATGTTCCTTAATGGAGCCCTGTTGTTTATGCATCGTTAAGCGCCTAGAAAGAGATGTTGTTGTCTTGCCTATATACTGGGTTTTTTGGAGCTTACAGTCCCCAAGTGGGCATTTGAAGGCATAGACGACGTTAGTCTCTTTTAAAGCGTTCTGTTTTGTGTCTGGAGAGTTTCTCATGAGTAGGCTGGCCGTTTTTCTGGTTTTATAGTAAATCGTCAGTTGTATCCTCTGATTTTTGTCTGTAGGGATAACGTTTCTATTAACAATATCTTTCAGGACCCTTTCCTCGGTTTTATAAGCTGTGGAAAAGAAGTTCCTGTAAAATAGTCTAATAGGGGGTATAGGTGTTGTGTTAGTTGTCTCTTCGGAGGTTGCATGGCTTTTCACTTTCCTTCTTAAGAAGGAAAGTGAAAAGCCATGCAACCTCCGAAGAGACAACTAACACAACACCTATACCCCCTATTAGACTATTTTACAGGAACTTCTTTTCCACAGCTTATAAAACCGAGGAAAGGGTCCTGAAAGATATTGTTAATAGAAACGTTATCCCTACAGACAAAAATCAGAGGATACAACTGACGATTTACTATAAAACCAGAAAAACGGCCAGCCTACTCATGAGAAACTCTCCAGACACAAAACAGAACGCTTTAAAAGAGACTAACGTCGTCTATGCCTTCAAATGCCCACTTGGGGACTGTAAGCTCCAAAAAACCCAGTATATAGGCAAGACAACAACATCTCTTTCTAGGCGCTTAACGATGCATAAACAACAGGGCTCCATTAAGGAACATATAATCTCTTCCCATAACCAAACCATCGCCAGAGAAATCCTAGTAAACAACACAGAAATCATCGATAGATACAGCGATAGCAGGCGGCTTGACGTTTGCGAGGCACTACACATCAAGAAGTCAACACCAGCAATCAACAGCCAATTATTGCACAACTATATTCTACCCACCTCAAGACTCCGCTCCAATATAGAAGCATCAAGAAATATGGACCAATAGGCTTTCTACAAACACTTCTATTCAATACCCATTGTTTCTGTTCTGTCTTGTGTTGATACTTTTAATACCCTATTAATATCCCCTAGTGTTCTGTCTTGTGTTAATGCCACATCACCCTTCCCACCTCACTCAAATGTAATGCCACATCACCCTTCCCACCTCACTCAAATGTAGATATAAAATCAGGGAAACGCAAGTTCTAATCAGTTGTGTATTTGTGAAGTCTTTGAAAATGTAATAAGTTTTACGAAACGCGCCCGTGTCGCGTCAGACTAGAAATAAAAATGAATTTTGGAGAAGTGATTTTTGATTTACCTCCAACAGTGAAGCGTAATGTACGAAAGATTGAGAAAATTCGTGTTAGAATTATTAATCTTACTTTTTCGGTCATATTTAATAATATATATATATATATATATATATATATATATATATATATATATATATATATATATATATATATATATATATATATATATTATTAAATATGACCGAAAAAGTAAGAGATATATATATATATATATATATATATATATATATATCTTACTTTTTCGGTCATATTTAATAATATATATATATATATATATATATATATATATATATATATATATATATATATATATATATATATATATATATATATATATATATATATATTATTAAATATGACCGAAAAAGTAAGATTAATAATTCTAACACGAATTTTCTCAATCTTTCGTACATTACGCTTCACTGTTGGAGGTAAATCAAAAATCACTTCTCCAAAATTCATTTTTATTTCTAGTCTGACGCGACACGGGCGCGTTTCGTAAAACTTTTTTACGAAAAACGTTTCGTAAAAACGTTTTTCGTTTCGTACGTTAAACGTTTCTAGGCGTTTAACGATGCATAAGCAAGAGGGCTCCATTAAGGAACATATAATCTCTTCCCATAACCAAACCATCGCCAGAGAAATCCTAGTAAACAACACAGAAATCATCGATAGATACAGCGATAGCAGGCGGCTTGACGTTTGCGAGGCACTACACATCAAGAAGTCAACACCAGCAATCAACAGCCAATTATTGCACAACTATATTCTACCCACCTCAAGACTCCGCTCCAATATAGAAGCATCAAGAAATATGGACCAATAGGCTTTCTACAAACACTTCTATTCAATACCCATTGTTTCTGTTCTGTCTTGTGTTGATACTTTTAATACCCTATTAATATCCCCTCCTGTTCTGTCTTGTGTTAATGCCACATCACCCTTCCCACCTCACTCAAATGTAGATATAAAATCAGAGATACGTTCTAATCAGTTGTGTATTTGTGAAGTCTTTGAAAATGTAATAAGTTTTACGAAACGCGCCCGTGTCGCGTCAGACTAGAAATAAAAATGAATTTTGGAGAAGTGATTTTTTATTTACCTCCAACAGTGAAGCGTAATGTACGAAAGATTGAGAAAATTCGTGTTAGAATTATTAATCTTACTTTTTCGGTCATATTTAATAATATATGTCTACAGGAAAGACTGCTACCAAAATATACTAATATATATACTAATATATATATATATATATATTATATATATATGTCGTACCTAGTAGCCAGAACGCAATTCTCGGCCTACTATGCAACGCCCGATTTGCCTAATAAGCCAAGTTTTCATGAATTAATATATTTTCTCTAATTTTTTTCTTATGAAATGATAAAGCTACCCATTTCATTATGTATGAGGTAATTTTTTTTGTATTGGAGTTAAAATTAACGTAATTAAATGACCGAACCTAACCAACCCTACCTAACCTAACCTAACCTATCTTTATAGATTAGGTTAGGTTAGGCAGCCAAAAAAGTTAGGTTAGGTTTTGTTAGGTAGGTTAGGTTAGGTAGGTTAGGTAGTCGAAAAAACATTAATTCATGAAAACTTGGCTTATTAGGCAAATCGGGCCTTGCATATTAGGCTGAGAAGTGCGTTCTGGCTACTAGGTACGACATATATTTTTATATATATATAAAGGCTGATCTTGTAGTTTGTGGTGTTGGAAATTATGAAGGGGTCTTCTCGTTTCAGTAGGTAGCTGTTCTTGAGTCTTTACAGCAGGTTTACCGAGAGCCTCCAGACACATGCTCAGGGGCTCCAGCTTGAGCCATATATGGAGGTTGACACTGCCTACTGTATCATTGATTGGTACATTTGCTACAAATCGTACTCCTCTGTTTTTAATGTAATTTTAGCATGTTTGATTTATTTTCTATTAAAGAATGTGGAGTGGATGGATGTTGTAACAAAGGGATGATAAGCATGTGTACAGGTGAGTGTCACATGCGGAGTTTGGTTGACTCGGTACAGCTGTGCTAACTGGGCTTTCCCCATTGCTGTTGATATGTTCAGTCGACTTTTATAATCTTGATAATCCGTAGCCTAAGATTGTGCTGGTGTTCTGGAGAGGAATGAAGTCACCACCGATGTTAATGGCTGCAAGTGAACTAGCCCAACAGCCTTACGAACAAAGCTTTATTTCGTTAGGATTTGTCACTATTGTCCAAATTAGATACCATCTTGTTGTTTGCCAGTTCTTCTTTTGTCACAAATAACTGTGTCGTGCTTTGTCCAGCTGGTGTCGACCTCACTACGTGAATAATATCGTCGGAGAACAGGTGATGGTCGGCGCATTATATTTTGGTAACGGGAGGTCACTGACAACGGTGGAAGTGTTGTGTATTGCTGCACGACTCCTGGGACCCCCTGCACGACCCCTGGGACCCCCTGCACGACCCCCTGCTGATAGGGAGTTCCTCAGGGGGTCGTAGTACTTCCGCTACTCTGTTGCTCGAGAGTGGACTATTTATTCTGTCTTTAGGAAGTTGTTAACTCGTCTATGGAAAATCGCGCCGTCATCGGTGTGGTGTAGCAGCCAGCGGCCCTGGTCGCATTATATTGATAATTGTATTGGCTTTGGAATGCTGTCAGTAGCATCATATTATGTTAACAGCGTTTTGAGTTAATCTATGGCTTCTGAAACCTTCCGTGGTGCAGTGGTAAAACACTCGCTCCGCTCTTCGCGAGCAATTTGTCCTGGGTTCATATCCTGGCTGGGGAGGATTGACTAGGTGTAAATCTTTAACTGTAGCCTATGTTTACCCAACAGTAAAATGGGTACCTGGTTGTTAAACGATTTGGCGGGGTCGTATTCCGGGGAAAATTAGGATTACGGATTATTAAAGCCACTAGCGTGAAGCGTGCTAGTGGCTTTACAAGACATTACATTACATTATTTAAGTATATAGATAATAGTATTCCATATGCTAGTTAACCCTATTTATGATGATGTTTTCTAGACCATTACTTGTTGTCTCTAACAAGAGAACTTGGCCTTTTTTTCATGGTTTTGAAAATAACATTTTCATAACCATGGAAATGTTTAGGATATTTATTCTAAATATTATAAGAATAAATATAATTGTCATAGTTGTGACGGCCTCTGGGAAAGAGGGAGGGATTTTCAGGGGAAAGCACCAAGTCATTACGACTATATAGCACTGGGAAGGGGTCAGGATTAGGATTTGGGATGGGACGTAGGAAAGGAATGGTGCCAAACCACTTGGACGGTCGGGGATTGAAAGCCGACCTGCATGAAGCGAGACAGTCGCTCTACCGTCCAGCCCAAGTAATGGTCTAGGGCCTCCCCAAGTAAGGGTCTAGTAATGGGGAGGTCAGGATCATCAGCAAGGTGATGGGTCAAGTAATGGGGCGGTCAGGATCACCAGCAAGGTGATGGGTCCAGTAATCAACAATTTACTAGAGTAGGGTCTAGTTACTGTATTCAAACATATGCTAACATCTATGGATTCAGCACTGAACATTTAACATTTTAAAACTTCACAAAGACGGGGCACTGGCGCCATGCCCCGTCTTCATGTGGGCACTGGGATGACCCAGACCACTTCCCCGTGTCACTCCCGATAAAATAACCATTAATTATGTAAAGTTTAAAAAGGCATTTCACGCATTTCACCTTCAAAACTTGCACAAACATTCTCCATTTATAGCTATTATACACGTTGACAAATCTCCAGTATTGCCACAATTGTTGACATTGTCATTGATGATCTAGAAATTAAAAACAAAACACCTAGAATTGTCCAATTTCCATCGAATAAAGATAAAATCTAGGCATTATTGCAATATTAAAAACAAAACTAACACACTTTTAAAAAGAATCATGGTTGGGCTCACTATTATTACAATGATGTTGTTAGTACTCACAGGTGATCTGGAGAGCTGTGGAGGTGGTAACGGCATGACCTGGCAGGTTGGGGTTGTGGGCCCGGCAGGTGAGTGTGGCTCCGTGGTCCTCGGCCTCCGGCACCAGCGTTACCCATGATGATGTCACCTCTCCCAGCCTCAGTGACTGTAGTAAAGATAATGATGGCTTGTTAGTGTGGTTGACTAGTTTGACTCGGTAGTGTGATTAGCTACTGTGATTGGCTAGTGTGACTAGGTAGTGTGTTTGAGGTTATTTGTTAAGTGTGTTGTGCTCTATCAGTGTGTTTGATTATCTTTTAGTGTGTGTGTGTGTGTGTGTGTGTGTGTGTGTGTGTGTGTATTCACCAGGTTTCACCTAGTTGTGCTTGCGGGGGTTGAGCTCTGCTCTTTCGGCCCGCCTCTCAACTGTCAATCAATCAACGATCATATCAATCAATCACAATCAACAATCAAAAGCAATCAATCAACGATCAAAAACAATCAATCAACGATCAAAAACAATCAACGATCAAAAACAATCAACGATCAAATGTGTGTGCGCGCGTGAGTGTGCGTGTGCGTGTGTGAAGCAAATTTGTTCATAAATATCTGAGCCTCACACACACACTTATTCTATACATAAAAAAAAAACAGTAGATTATATGCACGACCTGCTTGAGAGTACTCGGACAGGGCATCGCATTTTTAGTTGCAGTTATTTCCGTTTTAAGGGTAACATGTTAAGAGCGGTTAACCCACATGTCACAGATGTTTGCTTTGAAATGGAACAGTCAAGTTAGGCCTAGAGTGACTTAATTAGACTTAATGAGTACGGAATTATTGAAAGAAGGCACCATGTTTAGAGAGCTGTTAGGACCATCTGTGGCCCTGATAAGCTCAATTATTTAGAAATTCGTAGGATATCAACACTACACAAGACGTAACTTGAGCAACGGTAAAAGTATCAGATGCACGAAGGATTTTATCGTGAGACTCGGAGGAACATTGGGAAAGCAAAATTTGCGATCAACTTTAAAATCGGGACATTCTAAGTGATGCAGCACAGGTGTTGGTCGAGGTGTTCCAACCGTGCAGGACTTTGATTCACTAGATACCCAAGACTTAAGTGCATGTGGATAATACACAACCAAGACAGAGCCGTTCCCTATCTGTTATGATGGTGGGAGAAGCCCACGGGGATATGGCCTACGGCTGCATCACGTTATATATGTAACGTGTTGTATCACGTTACAAATCATTAACGCGATACATCACGTTAACGTGATCTCTTTGTGCATACAGTTTACTATTGACAATACACGACTACTCGTCTCTCCAGTGGTTGTGAACTGTACTGTGAAAGACAAAGTAACAGTCTGATTATGAATTTTCAGGGAGATGAGACCAGCACGAATGGCTTCTCTAGCAGTAGCTTGTGCGAGGTCATTAGAGGCAACACCAACACTGCTCAGGACCTGGCAAAAAACCAGTCTTATATCTGCAAGAGAAATTGATCCCTATTGGATGGGAAAGGTTGAGACTCCAGAGCCATGAGGGCACTACGAGTGTCGGCAAAATAATAAACGAACATTGTTATATAAAATGTAACTGATGCAGAGGGCACAAAATTGTATAAAAATCCATAGTGGAAAAAATAATGGAGTAGTCAAAGTCTTCAGCAGACTTTGACCCATCTGTAAACTGAACAACTGCATGCGAATAACAGTGAAAATGTTTAAGAAAAAGGCGTTTCGTAACTGTAGGGAGGGGGGGGGGGGAGAAAGTCTCTACTGTACCTTTAAGCCTTTGTCAAGACTTTACAAAAGGTAACAAGTTAAGCCGTCCACAAGGACAGGTTAATGTAGGAACAATTCAAGACAAAACACTGCAGGTGTGTGCCTAGAGAGAGCAAAGAGGCTAGCCTTGAAGTAACACAATGACAAGATGAAGCAACACAGCTTTCGATAACAGTAGAAGTTAAGGTACAGTACAACAATACATGATGGTGTTAGACGGACCGTTTGAAGCATCGAAGACAGTACTGAATGCCTTCAGATGGCCCCAGAGCCGCGACGCCATTACTAAGACGACGATGAGTCTACAACGAAACCCGCGAGAACGCCACCTCCTTCGTTCACCTGTCTGTCCCCTAAGAAGGGGATTCGAAGACTTTGAGTAGAATATGGTCCATGGAGCAATTACCTCTGAGGTAATTGCCATGGGACGATCAAGACGGGATGAGGCGGGTAGCAAAGATCAAACTCAAGAGCTTTGTCTTATTGTTATTCACTAGTTGACCCCTGTCGAGCAAGAATGCTAAAGAGGACACAGAAGTATTGCTACCGGCCAATTGCTCTTCGTTCTAGACTATGAATAAACTATATTCATTTTCATTTATGATTCCTAGGTGTTCAGGCGATGAGTCACAATAACGTGGCTGAAGAATGTTGACCAGACCACACACTAGAAGGTGAAGGGACGACGACGTTTCGGTCCGTCCTGGACCATTCTCAAGTCGATCGACTTGAGAATGGTCCAGGACGGACCGAAACGTCGTCGTCCCTTCACCTTCTAGTGTGTGGTCTGATCAACTTCCTAGGTGTAGGTGACTACTTGCTTCATTAAAAAAAATTTACATTTTGCCCCGAGGGGCGAGCTTATTCGGCAGCGCCATTCATCCTGTGAGTGGACATACCGCCATAGCAGCATGTACAACACTCCCCAATAGGAAGAAAACCCGCTGGGTTGTTCATCCTGTCACATGTACCCAGACACAGCTGGGACTTGCTTAACTGTCTCAAGTGAACAGCTCCTCAAACAAGAAGATTAACATCTGTCAACCCTTAAAATCTTACGTTATTTTGGGGGTGCAAAATGAGGGAATCTTTTAAGAAAAGTATCAATATTTGACAAATAATGTTTACCTAACTCAAACTCGCTTCATCTCCTGTAATCTCAAAGTCAATCTGTGATGCTTGGTTTGATACTATCAAACTCACCTCAGGTACTTTCCGTTCTTCTACTGTGACATCTTCTGTTGAATTTCCTCACACACTTCCCTTAATTATTTGTAAATGTGTAATTCCATTTCCTCAATGTTATCAGCCAACGGCCATACCACGTTGAGAACACCGCTTCTCGTCCGATCAGAGAAGTAAGTAAGTAAGTAATTATCAAAAGAAGGCACCAAACCGGGAAGGCTATGTAGCACCATCAAATACGCAAAATAATCAGAGGGCGCTAAATATCACCAAGGATGCCAATACGAGAACAAAAACGCATAAGGCGAACGATATCAAAAGTATCCGAGTCACCAAGAATTTTATCGAGGGACAGGTGACCGCGAGGGGCGGTCGGAAAGCAAGACACACGCTCGTCCCGGAAGTCAGGACATTCAAGAAGGACATGCACGACCGTAAGAGGGACAATGCAACTAGGACAATAAGGAGCAGGGCGGCGCTCCATCAAGTGACCATGGGTTAAGCGAGTATGGCCAATACGCAACCTCGCTAGAGCTGTTTCCCACCGCCGGTTACGGTGGAAGGAGGACGGCCACGAGGAAACACAACATTTAAGAGTACGTAGCTTGTTACCAGTAACAGACAACCAAGAAGCCTGCCAACGAGTAAGGACTGAGGAATGGACAACCGGGTAAAAGTCGGAATACGGAATGCCTTTACGAGAGATGGGACAAGAGCGGACAGCTTCCTTAGCGGCAGCATCCGCACGCTCATTTAAAGACACGCCAATATGGCTGGGAACCCAACAAAACTCAACCGACTTAAATTTACTGTGAACGAGAAACAGCCAATGCTGGATCTCGACAACTACCGGATGAACTGGATTAAAGCACCCGAGAGCCATGAGGGCACTACGAGAGTCAACAACAACCACAAAGGAAGACTGACAACGAGAAAGCAGGAGACGAAGAGCATAGAGAATAGCATAAAGTTCCGCTGTAAAGATGCTAGTCTCCGGAGGCAAGCGACACATATAAGTCCGATCAGGATAAACAACAGAGTAGCCAACACCGTCCGCTGACTTAGACCCATCGGTGAAGACAGAAACGGAGCGGGAGTGAGAAGAAAAGTGCTCGAGGAAAAGGCGTTTTAGAACTGTAGGAGGGGTAAAAGCTTTAGTGATACGAGTCAAGGATGTACAAAACCGCGGAAGAGGGACCCTCCACGGGGGCAAAGAAGGAACAACACGAGGAGAAACATCAGAAATACGAACGGAAAGAGAATCCTGTAGGCGAGATAACCGGACAGAAAGAGGGAGGTGGTGAAGAGGAACAGGAACCGCAGGAGGGGTAAAAGTTAAAGCACGACAGAGACGAGAGGAAGGATGTTGCAAGGACCGCGCAAGATAGCGAAGACAGTAGCGATCACGGCGGTCCTGGAGAGACAGGAAGCCAGTGTCAACATACAAGCTAAGGACGGGAGTCGAACGAAAGGCACCAGAACTGAGGCGCAACCCAGTATGGTGCAAAGCATCAAGACGGCGAAGAGTAGAAGGAGAAGCAGACGAGTAAGCAGGGCAACCATAATCGAGCTTCCGATCAGAGAAGTTAAACAACGTTGGGTTTGGTTAGTACTTGGATGGGTGACCGCCTGGGAACACCAAATGCTGTTGGCAATAAAGTTGCGCCTGACAGCTGGGTGGACAGCGCTTCGGATTCGTAGTCCTGAGGTTCCGGGTTCGATCCACGGTGGAGGCGGAGATAAATGGGCAAAATGTTTCTTTCACCCTGATGCTCCTGTTACCTAGCGGTAAATAGGTACCTGGGAGTTAGACAGCTGCTATGGGCTGCTTCCTGAGGGTGTGCAACAAAAAGGAGGCCTGGTCGAGGACCGGGCCGAGGGGACGATAAGCCCCGAAATCATTTCCAGATAACTTCAAGAAGATAACCCATTTATTCCTGTTGTTTTCTGGTGGTATGGTAGTGAAGGCAGGTGTGCAAAATGCCGCCATATCTCAATCTAAGGCGCTAATTCCTTGTCTTTTGGTACCTCGTTCTATTCTGTACTTGTTGTAGTGTCATCAATGACATTGTGCTTATTTAATTTCTTTTGTTATCATCTGCAAACATTGACATGTCTGAGGTCACTCTCTCGGGAAGGAAGGTCACATAAAATAGGAATAGCAGTGGTCCCAGGACAAAGCCTTATGGGGACCCCACTTGTTACATTCCTTCAGCTTGAAACCTTCTCTCGGACTGCAACTCTCTGTTTTCTGGCCTTCAGGTACTCCCTTACCCTGATCAGCGTTTTCACAATTATCCCAGCCTGGTTCTCCATCTTGTACAACAGTGTATTGTGGGGAACAACATCAAAGGCTTTTTGACAGACAAGAAAAATACTGCCTACCCAGCTTTCCTTTTCTTGTATTATTTAAGTAACCGTGACATAAAATTTTGTCAAGTTTGTCAGGCACAAATTTACATTTCGAAATTTATGCAGATTTTTTGTCACATAGTCGATTATTTCAAGATCCTCCACCATTCTCGACCTAATTACTTCCTCCAGCACTTTACAAGGAATACTTGTCAATGACACTGATTTGTAATTTAGTGCCTCCTTTCTATCCCCCTTTTTTAAATATTTGTAATACATTTGGTATTCCCAGACAACTGAGAGACTTCGTGTCTCAAGTGTTTTATTAAATTTTTTAAATAACGGGTGACAGGGTACTTTTGCAGCCTCCCTCAGCAACCATGGTGAGATTAGGTCTGGCCCAACAAATTTTGTCAGGATTTTTTTATCCTCTTCCACAGTGACTACAATGCCATCCAGTATTTCCTCTGGCATTTCGTCTTGCAACCTTGGTCTCCACACTGATTCTAATGTAAAGTAAGTAAGTACTTATAAAAAGAAGGCACCAAGCCGGGAAGGCTATGTAGCACCATCAAATGTTCGGAATAATCAGATGCTAGTCTCCGGAGGCAGGCGACACATATAGGTATGATCAGGAAAAACAACATAATAGCCTACACCGTCTGCAGACTTGTTCTAATGTAAAGACCTCCTGAACTCTTTCGTTGAGTTTATCGCCTACCTCCTAATGTATATTATTTGTGAGAGCTTTCCCTTGTTTCCTCAATCTGAGAACATTGTGTTTTGTTGTTTTTCTCCTTATTTAGCTTTAGAGCAGCTTTAATTGTTCCTTAGCTTTGGCTACAATGTCATTTTCAAATTACCTCTCAGCTTCTCTCCTAATTTGGGTGAATTCATACCTAGTTCTCTGTAGTAATTCTCTATTGTTCTCTGTTTATAGTTTTCTTTACCTTTTCATTTTTTTCTTTTCTTTAACTTCCTTACATTGCCTTTTGAATCAGGAGTTTACTTTATTTATTTCATCCACCTTCTTGAGAGGTATTAACTGTTATGTTGCATCGACACATTTTCCAAAAAGGAATTAATCATCTCATTTTATGTCTTCCCTTTAATTTTTCTTTCTCATTGGATTTCCTGCAGAAAGTCTCTCATCCTGTTGTGATTTTCACGTCAGTAATCTCTCTGCTTCTTCAACGTTTTTTTTGTGTAACCAGTTCCTTCAGCTCGACTATGTACTCGAGCATGGCGGTGCAGAGGTCACGAGCTCCTATAGAGGCATCTCATGCTAAAAAATATTCAAATATGCTTCATTATGGGAAAATACGATGTCTAGAGTTGTAGGTAGATCGTCTCCTCATACTCTTGTTGGTTCTGTGTCATGTGGCTTTAAGAAGAGCTTGTCCGCCACGTCTACCAGTCTTGCTCTCCATGTCACATCACCCCCCTCCCCCGTGGGGGTCCTTATTTATCCAGTCTGGTTCTCTGTGGTTGAAGCCTCTTTAATATTACGATGTTAGCTCTTGTTCCCCCTTGCATCTGTGGCCATGTTTCTCATAACATTCAGACAGTTCTCATGGCATCTGTCGTATTCTTCCCCAGGCCTTCTATTGTTTGGTAGGGGATTATTTATCACAGCTACCACTACCTCCATGCCTCCCACTGTTGTTATTCTTAGTATTTGCTCTTTCTGGTCAGCTCCCACTGTTTTGTTAGGTCTTCAAAGCTCCAGTGTAGCTTTAACAACAGAGCTACAACACCTGCTCCCTGTGCACCCTCTCTCTCCTTATTACTTGATACCTTCGTGGAAATGCAATTTTTTTACGAGTATATCAGTGCAAAGGTAAACACTTGTCAGTTTCGTTTCCGTTATTGCGATCATGTGTAGTTGTACTTCTGACATTTTTTTACTGTAACTCTTATTCCTTTATTAGGAATGCCAACTGCATTTGTGTACATAACTTTTATGTTTCTCATGACAATTGGGCTGTTTATGTTTTTTTCCGAGAAGTATTTGTTCATGTGGTAGCATTTCCATATCTGATATGGGAAGGGAGGTAAGGTGAACGAGTCACTCTTGCCTACACGTTTGTGCAGATGATTCATTAGGCTGGGCAGCCCTACTGTCTCCTGCTATAGTACTCTCTGATGTATTGTTAAGCTGGTCTGCCCCACTATTTCCCAGCGTTGTATTCTATCTATTGCTAGATTTGCGTCGTCCTGTGCCATATATGTGCCATTTTCTGGTCTCCTTGTATTTCTAATTTGCCTTTTCTTCACTGATTCTCTTTGCTGCCTCCCTTTCCTCCTTGGACATGTCCTGTGTAATAAATTTCCTCATTTCTTAACTGTCTCTTCTCTGCCACTATATATTTAACTGGGTTGTCCTTCATAATAATAACTTTCACTGGTCGATTTCTTCCTCTCTGGAAGTTACACAGCTTCCAGAAATGCTCCATTTTCCTTGTTGCATCTCTAGCCTGAATTGCGTGTAGAATTACTGTTATTTCAATCCATTCCACCTCTCTCCTCTTTTACATCTCCCCTCTCAGGCTCTGGTAGGTTGTATATACCTACTGATCTCTCCCTCACCTTTTCCTGCCTTGTACATTTCATGACTTGGGTAGTTTTACAGCCTCTAACAATTTTTCCTTAATATTCTTCTTTCCCTCGTAACCTTTACCGCTTCATAAAAGGTTCAGAGGGAATTTTATCTGGTCTCACTCCCCAAATCTCGGCCACGTTCTATATTTGCTTTAATTAATATTTGTTTTCTCTCCTTTGTTTTGTTATCTTCCTTTGTTGCCATCCTTTCCTCTTCCACCGTTTCTGTTCTGCTATTTAACCTATTCACACTTGCCTCCATTTTCCAATTTATTTTCTTCAGTTCTTTTACTTGATTTAAGACTGCAATACAGAGTCTTTCACTCCTGTCAAGTTTTACCTTCAGGCCTTCAATAACTTCATCCTTTTCCTCTACCCTCTCTTGTGATTCTTGAAGCTGCCTTCTCAGAGAAGCTACCTCGTCTTTCAGTGACTGAATTTCATTTCTCATCCTTCTCTGCTCCTCCTCTCCCATTTTACATTAACTCTCACTAGTTCATCCAAGCTTTCCCGAAGTGTTAAAATGGGCAAGGACTTCTCTAGCTCCCTCTCATGCGTTCCTCCGGTGTCATAAATATCTTGCATGTGGCTGGGTTTATATCTCTTAGGACCGCTCCATGTCTATCTTATCCTTCCCTGGTGGCTGCCGCTTTGAAACTCCAGCAACACAGCAGGCACACTGGCTCAGTATGGCTCAGCCATAACCATAACTCCTTGCAGTGTCCCACGACACTGATAGTAGTGGTGGGTAGCTCCTGGTGTGTGTCATCTGACACACCATCTGGGGCAGCAGATGGTGTGGTGGTGCGTGGGGTGGCCTCGCCTGGCTGGTGTGTGAGGGTGGTCTTGGGGTCAGGTCAACCTGGCTCAACCTGTCCCACTTGTCACTACGCCACGTGTTGCTACACTATATCTTTCAAACACAATATTTTTTTAACTGTTTAGGTTTCTGTCAGTTTGTCAGTTATTCAATTACTCGTGTACACTTTTCACTGCTATATTTCCTGTTTATCCCTCGCAAATTAGAGACAAACACTGTAGCTTCCCACACCCCCAGCCCTCAACCCCCGCCACTGGTCAGTGTGTGTACTCGCCTAGCTGTGCTTGCGAAGGTTGAGCTCTGGCTCTTTGGGCACGCCTCCCAACTCAGTTTTTTTTTCCACACATACACACACACTCAACCCCAGGAAGTAGCCCATAGCAGCTGTTTAACTCCCAGGTACCTATTTACTATTATGTGAGCAGGTCATCAGGGTTAAGGAAACTCTGTCCATTTGTTTCCGCCATCGCCAGGGATCGATCCCCGGACTCTAGGACTACGAATCCCGAGCGCTGTCCACTCAGAGCCCCTATAGCGTGTGAGTGCGTGTGCGTGTGCGTGTGTGTGTGTGTGTGTGTGTGTGTGTGTGTGTGTGTGTGTGTGTGTGTGTGTGTGTGTGTGTGTGTGTACTCACCTAGTTGTGATTAGGGGGTTGAGCTGTGGCTCTTTAGTCCCGCCTAGGGACCAGAGAGGATTTTATTATCGAATATGGATTAATTACATCAATTTGCCAGACCTGAACCACGTGAACTATAAACATCCCTCATGGCACCATCATCACAAAATACCCAAAAGCTTCCATGGCTTCTCCACACAGGAGGCTTTTATTGGCTTTATTACATCACTCTCGTAGCCCCTGTAGTACTTAAGCTTTATGGGCGCCCAGCTCCTGGATAATGGGGCGTTTAGAGGCAAGATTAAGCTGGGTCATGGGTGGGGCAGCTGGTGGTGTTGTGGGTGGGGCAGCTGGTGGTGTTGTGGGTGGGGCAGCTGGTGGTGTTGTGGGTGGGGCAGCTGGTGGTGTTGTGGGTGGGGCAGCTGGTGGTGTTGTGGGTGGGGCAGCTGGTGGTGTTGTGGGTGGGGCAGCTGGTGGTGTTGTGGGTGGGGCAGCTGGTGGTGTTGTGGGTGGGGCAGCTGGTGGTGTTGTGGGTGGGGCAGCTGGTGGTGTTGTGGGTGGGGCAGCTGGTGGTGTTGTGGGTGGGGCAGCTGGTGGTGTTGTGGGTGGGGCAGCTGGTGGTGTTGTGGGTGGGGCAGCTGGTGGTGTTGTGGGTGGGGCAGCTGGTGGTGTTGTGGGTGGGGCAGCTGGTGGTGGTGTTGTGGGTGGGGCAGCTGGTGGTGGTGTTGTGGGTGGGGCAGCTGGTGGTGGTGTTGTGGGTGGGGCAGCTGGTGGTGGTGTTGTGGGTGGGGCAGCTGGTGGTGTTGTGGGTGGGGCAGCTGGTGGTGTTGTGGGTGGGGCAGCTGGTGGTGTTGTGGGTGGGGCAGCTGGTGGTGGTGTGGGTGGGGCAGCTGGTGGTGGTGTGGATGGGGCAGCTGGTGGTGGTGTGGGTGGGGCAGCTGGTGGTGTTGTGGGGTGGGGCAGCTGGTGGTGTTGTGGGTGGGGCAGCTGGTGGTGTTGTGGGTGGGGCAGCTGGTGGTGTTGTGGGTGGGGCAGCTGGTGGTGTTGTGGGTGGGGCAGCTGGTGGTGTTGTGGGTGGGGCAGCTGGTGGTGTTGTAGGTGGGGCAGCTGGTGGTGTTGTGGGTGGGGCAGCTGGTGGTGTTGTGGGTGGGGCAGCTGGTGGTGTTGTGGGTGGGGCAGCTGGTGGTGTTGTGGGTGGGGCAGCTGGTGGTGTTGTGGGTGGGGCAGCTGGTGGTGTTGTGGGTGGGGCAGCTGGTGGTGTTGTGGGTGGGGCAGCTGGTGGTGTTGTGGGTGGGGCAGCTGGTGGTGTTGTGGGTGGGGCAGCTGGTGGTGTTGTGGGTGGGGCAGCTGGTGGTGTTGTGGGTGGGGCAGCTGGTGGTGTTGTGGGGTGAGGCAGCTGGTGGTGTTGTGGGTGGGGCAGCTGGTGGTGTTGTGGGTGGGGCAGCTGGTGGTGTTGTGGGTGGGGCAGCTGGTGGTGTTGTGGGTGGGGCAGCTGGTGGTATTGTGGGGTGAGGCAGCTGGTGTTATTGTGGGGTGATGCAGCTGGTGGTATTGTGGGGTGAGGCAGCTGGTGGTATTGTGGGGTGAGGCAGCTGGTGGTAGTATTTAATTTAATTATAAGTTGTTGTTATTTAAAGCAGTGTACTGTATTTTATAGCTTCATACAACTAATTACTCACGTCAAGAAACTGTCGCACTAAAGGACCTCTTATCGTAATCTACCAGATGACACATAACAGAAAACGGGACAGTATGTCAATTTCACGAGCCGCTATTATTTTCTAGTACAACAATTAGTGGCCTTTGGTAGAGCATACGTCAAAATGCGACGTGCTTTTAGGAGAACGGGTTCGGGCCTCAGCCTGCCGACAATTTACGTTGTAGTAACGCATACAAATTTTATTGAAATTATTAAATCACGAATTAAGTGACTCGGGAATGTTTACCCCTCAGGGCTGGTCTTCCGACCTTGTAACAGAGACAGCCTAGTAGTACTAAGAATGGCCGCTCCCTATCACTATGTCACAAACGGAACAAGGCGCTTCCCTTATTGTAGACGCGGGTGATCAACGGTGGGTTCCATAAGAATCTTAATACTATTCAAAACCCCAGCACTTCCTCACCTGTGTCCCATTGCACTTGGACAGTCAAGTGCAATGGCTGAGTCCCCCCTCTCCTCGCGGGCTGGGGAAGTTCATGTGCCCATAAGTTTGGGTCATATTTCCGGAAGGAGAGTTGTTAACATTTTACTTTCATTAAAATAAATTCAGCGTTTATTTAGTTTGTTAATATATATACTGAATCCGGCCTTCAGACTGGACGCATTCAGTTTTAAGCATACACATATATGCTTTGTTAAAATTCTAAAATATTTGGTAATGTGGCGGTCACATTTTCTTTATTATGTGGAAAAATAAATCGTAATTCTTCATGTTTCAACTAATATCTTGATTTTACAACAAATTTAAGAATTATATGCAACAGAAACATATTTCTTGGTGTGTATTTAATTAAACGGAAATTAATCAAATTTAAATCAATTAGATGGGAACATTTGCCTCAAGTGAGTAAGGTTGAGAGAGATATATGAATGTGAAATTTGAGGTAGCGTTCACATTCACTATTATACCCCCTTGTCTCTGTGGTCTATTGTCTCCTGATACTCACTTTTATACTGATGCTTCCTTGTCTCTTGTTTATACTCAACTTTAGCTTCATTATTTTCTCTTGTCTCCGCTTTAAACTCCTTTATCTACTATGTGTCGTGATCTCATTGCTATTCTCCTCCTGACTCTTCCTTATACTACTTCCTTTCTTCTCATTGTATTCCGTCTCATTTTCATTCATTTCATCTCAAGTGTCGGGTTGCATAAAGCAATTAAAAGTGTAATTAACGTTGTGAAACAATATATGTGTCGGCTCGTAAGGAATCCTGGGATTATTTTACTTATTCTTACTGAGAATTATGTACACACACACACACACACACACACACACACACACACACACACACACACACACACACACACACACACACACACACACACATACGCACACACACAGAGGTAATAAAATTGAGAACAGGGACAGACAGATTCACTTCAAACGACAAGGACGTGTGCGAAGAACTCTCTCTCTCTCTCTCTCTCTCTCTCTCTCTCTCTCTCTCTCTCTCTCTCTCTCTCTCTCTCTCTCTCTCTCTCTGTCCCTCCCTGACACACCCTAGCACAACATAGTAGGTAAGGGAACAAACATGACAGGTAGACGCACCACTGCTACAGCAAAAAGTCAGAGTAACCAAATGAAAGAGATGTTGGACCAAGCTTGGGAGGGTATCAGCAGGGAGATGCAAGAAATGAGGGATGTAATCAGCAACCTGCATAACGAGCTGCTAGCAGCAAATGAGGAGATAAGAAGGCTCAAAGAGAACAATACTCAGGCTCAGCTCCAGATAACCATACCAAGAAAAGATGGAAATGTATCATTGGGAAAGACTGCCACTGTACACGCATCATTTGCTAAATTACTTAGAAAGAGTCCAGATGCAATGGCCACAGTGAAGAAGGTAGCCATGAAAGCTGCTTCCTCACAGGAAGCAGCAAGGTGCACTAGTCAGCTACTGGAGAGCTGCTGGATCAGTGGTAGTAGTGGGCATTAAAGAACCGGAAGGCTCCAGTAACCCTGAGTGGTTTGGTAAGGATAATGATGGAGGGGGAGGGATCCTACAGATGGAAGAGGTTGGACATAGCATAAAGAAGGTTTTCAGGCTAGGGTGGTAGAACAAAGACAAAGATCGCCTGATAAAGATGGAGTTTACAAACGAGAATGCAAAGGAGGCAATTCTAGCAAGGAAGAGCCATCTGTACCATGTCAGAGGTCACAGGAAAATATTCTTCCAGAGGGACATGATGAGGGAAGAGAGGGTAATGAGAGCAGACGTGAAGGGGGAGAAGATAAAACCAGGAAACCACAGCCATGGAGGGGAGTGGGGAACTCCAGACCAGCACCCTTAGCACCCCCAGAGGAGAGGACAACACCCCCACTTTCCTCCATATAGAACTCCCCCTTACCCTGTACCCGTTCAAATGCTCATTCAATCCTCCATCTCCCCTCACCCCATTTGGGGGGTGTGACCAGAGTTGGTCGCCCTGACCAAAGCTGGTCACCCTGTCAACCAACTCAAAAATTCCCTCCCCGACTACTGATCTCCTTGCCCCCCCCCCCCACCCCAGAGACTCCTGCATTCTCCAACCCATGACCTCCCTCCCCCTCCAACACATGCCCCCCCCCCCTGCTCTTCCATCCCATGCCCTAATTGACCCCCAACACCATACCCTCTCAGCCACTCCACCCCAGACCATCCCAGCCCTCCCTGTACTAGATCCTCCCAACACCCTCACACCCCAGGCCCTGGAAACACAAACCGAAACTGTCTCTATTTTCCGCTTGTTACAACTTGTAATAAAGTTATTACATCTTGGCTTAACGTGTTTATGCCGTATTAGAACGTTGTTACAACTTGCTATATTGGTTGTTATAACGGGTTAGGAAGTGTTAAAACTTGTTTGAACGTTGTACCAACGTCGTAGTTTCGGATTTCCCTCTCTCCCTGGACACCCCTTGTCACCCACCTCCAATGGAATCAACAGAAACTGAGGGTGGACAGAAGAGAATCAGCTTCAAGATAATGGATTCAAACATAGATAGGGTCACAAGCATGGCAAGTGAACTTAGGGAAAGAGCACAAGAAGTGAACCCCAGATGTAATTGGACTCACGGCAACAAAACTCTCAAGTGGTATTGCATAGACTGTACATTCTTGGATTGCCAGAAAACCTTTGACACAGTACCACATAATAGACTATTGCACAAGCACGAGATGAAGGTGGGAGTGAAAGGGAAGGTACTCCACTAGATAAGGGAGTACCTAAGCAACAGGACACAGCGAGTCACTGTGAGGGGGAAGGTCTCGAAGTGGCGAGGCGTCACCAGTGGAGTTCCACACGGATCAGTCCATGGACCTATATTATTTATGATATATGTAAATGATCTCCCAGAGGGAATAGACTCGTTCCTCTCAACTGTTTGCTAAAGAGGCAAAAATTACGAGGAGGATTTAGACAGAAGATAGTATAAGGCTACAAGATAACCTAGACAAACTGAAGAAATGGTCCAACAAATAGCTGCTAAAGTTTAACCAAAGTAAATGTAAGGTGATGAAACTAGATGGGTGGAGGAAATAGGAGGCCAGACACTGGATACTGAATGAGAGAGGAAGTCCTTCACGAAACGGACAGAAAGATCTAGGAGTTTATATCACGCCAAACCTGAAGCCCACATCTAAAGAATTACATCGGCGGCGTATGTGAGGCTGGCTAACATTAGAATTGCCTTCAGAAACCTGTGTAAGGAATCCTTCAGAACCTTGTATACCACATATGTAAGACCAATCCTGGAGTATGCGGCACAAGCATGGAGTCCATATTTAGTCAAGCATAGGCCTAAACTGGAAAAGGTTCAAAGGTTTGCCACTTAGGCTAGTCCCAGAACTAAGAGGCATGAGTTACAACGAAAGGCTGAGAGAACTGCACCTCACGTCGCTGGAAGACAGAAGGAGCCCGGGGAGACATGATCACCACATACAAAATTCTCAGGGGAATTAACAGGGTAGACAGGGTTGGATTATTTAACACGGGTGGAGAGTCTAATGTCTAATAGAGACATTAGACTCCATACACAGATTCAAATGTAGATATGATAGAGGTCGAGAAGCTCAGGAATCTGTACACTAGTTGATTGACGGTTGAGAGGCGGGAACAAAGAGCCAGAGCTCAACCCCCGCAAGCACAACAAGGTGAGTACTTACATGCACAGTCTCTCCCTCCCTCTCCCCCACTTCATGTCTTCCCTCACCCCCTTCTCCCTGCCCTTTCTTGCTCTCCTCTTTCCTCCCTCCTTCCATCCCTGAATCCCTTTCTCCTCCCCTCCGTCTCTAACTCATCCCACCCCTATATTCTCTCCCCACTCCCTCCCTCCCTCCCTCCCTCCCTCCCTCCCTCCCTCCCTCCCTCCCTCCCTCCCCCTCCCTCTATCGCTCACTATCTTACCCTTGGATAAGGAGGAGATAAGAAACGTCAAAGACAACCCTAGTCAGCCTCAGTACCAGACAACAACTACCCCTTTAGAAGGTGATAATATGTCAACGGTAGCGACCTCTACAGTACATCCTACAGTTGCAGAAATGCTAAGAAAGAGCCCAGAAGCCATGTCCAGAGTGAAGGCAGTAGCCATTAAAGTAGCCACTTCTCAGGCAACTGAGAAGTGGCTACTTCTCAGGAAGCAGCAAGTTGCACTAGTCAGCTGCTGGAAAGAAGAAGAGCTCTAGTCATAGTGGACATTAAGGAACACGACGGCTCCAGTCCGGTGGAGTGGAAAACATAGCAGAGATCTGCAGTGACAGAGATCCTGAAGAGCGTACAGATGGAGGGGACAGAACAAAGGAGAGAACAGATTTTCAGGCTTGGGGCCGGTACAAAAAAAGAACAGAGATCGATTGATAAAGTTTGCATTCTCGAATGAGACCACAAAAGTGGGAATTCTAACAAAGAAGAGCAAACTATTAAATGCAATGGGATACCAAAAGGCATTTCTTTAGAGGGACATGACATAGGACCAGAGAACCATGGCAGAAGATGCAAGAAAAAAGGGGACAGGGAGAGGGAAGGTAACGAGGGAACAGTGCCCAACCCATCTATCCCAGAGGGGAGCGTGGAATAACCCTCCATCAGCGGTTCAGCAGCCCCTAGAGAGGAGTGCAACACCCCGACCTTCCACCCTGTAGAAACCAATCACCCCCAAGGCCATTAAGTCACTAATCAAATGCCCACCCAACCTGCTCAAACCTCTCTCTCCCCCTCCCAGCATGCCCTTACTGCCCCACCCCTTTCCATGGCCTCCCTTCCCATGGCTTCCCCCCTTCCCTTCTCATCCTGACACCCTCCGAGACCCTGTTAACTATCTCATACGACAACAACTCTATCCAATTTGTCACGTCCAAGAGCAACTTTCCTCACCAGCGAAAAAGTTGTCAAGGTGAAGAGTGAGAATGGACAGACGAAAGTGACCTTCAAGACACTGATCTTGAAGGTCACTGATCTTTATTTGTAGTCCCTTCATCATAAATGGGACTACAAATATAACAAGCGAACTTTTGGAAGGTCACAAGAAGAAAACCCAGATAAAATAGCAATTACAAAAACAACGTAACAGGTATCATAACAAGGGCAGTTTTCCTCAGAACTACTACGTTGTAAGGAGGTGGAAGAGGAGGAAGAGAAGGAGAAGTGGCTCTGCTGATAAGGAAGGATTGGAGTTTGGAAGAGATGGATATCCCTGGCTGTGAAGGAATCAGAAACTATATCACAGGCACAATAACAATGTGAGGAGTAACAATAGTAGTAATATACAACCTCTCCTATATAACACAAGACCAGATAGAAGTATCACACACACACACACACACACACACAAACACACACACACACACACACACACACACACACACACACACACACACACACACACACCAGACCCCTGTGTGTGTGTGTAACTGAATGGACAGGGCGCAGGACTCGTAATCCTGTGGCCCGAGTTCGATTCCCGGCGCCGGCAGAGACAAATGGGCAGAGTTTCTTTCACCCTGATGTCCTGTTACCTAGCAGTAAATAGGTACCTGGGAGATGGAAAGATGGTACTTCCATCAGCTTATAGCACCGTATCCAGGTATCCAGGCTGGATACGGTGTCATGGCACCGTATCCTGGCTCATGGCACCGTATCCTGGCGTAATGCACCGTATCCTGGCTCATATCACCGTATCTTGGCTCATGGCACCATATACAGGCTCATGGCACCGTATCCAGGCTCATATCACCGTATCTTGGCTCATGGCACCGTATACAGGCTCATGGCACCGTATCCAGGCTCATGGCACCGTATCCAGGCTCATGGCACCGTATCCAGGCTCATGGCACCGTATCCAGGCTCATGGCACCGTATCCAGGCTCATGGCACCGTATCCTGGCTCATGGCACCGTATCCTGGCGTAATGCACCGTATCCTGGCTCATATCACCGTATCTTGGCTCATGGCTCCATATACAGGCTCATGGCACCGTATCCAGGCTCATGGCACCGTATCCAGGCTCATATCACCGTATCTTGGCTCATGGCACCGTATACAGGCTCATGGCACCGTATCCAGGCTCATGGCACCGTATCCAGGCTCATGGCACCGTATCCAGGCTCATGGCACCGTATCCAGGCTCATGGCACCGTATCCAGGCTCATGGCACCGTATCCAGGCTCATGGCACCGTATCCTGACTCATGGCACCGTATCCTGACTCATGGCACCGTATCCTGACTCATGGCACCGTATCCTGACTCATGGCACCGTATCCTGACTCATGGCACCGTATCCTGACTCATGGCACCGTATCCTGACTCATGGCACCGTATCCTGACTCATGGCACCGTATCCTGACTCATGGCACCGTATCCTGACTCATGGCACCGTATCCTGACTCATGGCACCGTATCCTGACTCATGGCACCGTATCCTGACTCATGGCACCGTATCCTGACTCATGGCACCGTATCCTGACTCATGGCACCGTATCCTGACTCAGGGCACCGTATCCTGACTCAGGGCACCGTATCCTGACTCAGGGCACCGTATCCTGACTCAGGGCACCGTATCCTGACTCAGGGCACCGTATCCTGACTCAGGGCACCGTATCCTGACTCAGGGCACCGTATCCTGACTCAGGGCACCGTATCCTGACTCAGGGCACCGTATCCTGACTCAGGGCACCGTATCCTGACTCAGGGCACCGTATCCTGACTCATGGCACCGTATCCTGACTCATGGCACCGTATCCTGACTCATGGCACCGTATCCTGACTCATGGCACCGTATCCTGACTCATGGCACCGTATCCTGACTCATGGCACCGTATCCTGACTCATGGCACCGTATCCTGACTCATGGCACCGTATCCTGACTCATGGCACCGTATCCTGACTCATGGCACCGTATCCTGACTCATATCAGCAGGTGGCTGCTTCCTGTGTGTTTGTGTGTGTGTACTCACCTAGTTGTGCTTGCGGGGGTTGAGCTCTGGCTCTTTGGTCCCGCCTCTCAACTGTCAATCAACTGGTGTACAGATTCCTGAGCCTACTGGGCTCTATCATATCTATATTTAAAACTGTGTAGGGAGTCAGCCTCCACCACATTAACTGTTAACTACTCTGACACTGAAAAAGTTCTTTCTAATGTCCTTGTCGCTCATTTGGGTACTCAGTCTCCACCTGTGTCCCCTTCTTCGCGTACCATCCATGTTAAATAGTTTATCCTGATCTACCCTGTCAATTCCTCTGAGAGTTTTATTGGTAGTGATCATGTCTCCCCTTACTCTTCTGTCTTCCAGTGTCGTGAGGTGCATTTCCCGCAGCCTTTCCTCTAACTCATGCCTCTTAGTTCTGGGACTAGCCTAGTGGCATACCTCTGAACATTTTCCAGCTTCGTCTTGTGCTTGACAAGGAACGGGCTCCATGCTGGGACCGGATACTCTAGGATTTTTCTTACATATGTGGTATACAAGATTCTGAATGATTCCTTGCACATTTTCCTGAAGGCTGTTCTCATGTTAGCCAGCCTCGCGTATACCGCAGATGTAATTATTTTTATGTGGGCTTCAGGAGACAGTTTTGGTGTGATATCAACCCCCTAGATCTTTCTCTCTGTTCGTTTCATAAAGTACTTCATCTCCTATTCTGTATCCTGTGTCTGGTCTTCTGTTTCCACCGCCTAGTTTCATTACCTTACATTTACTCGGGTTGAACTTTAGTAGCCATTTGTTGGACCATTCATTCAGTCTGTCTAGGTCATCTTGTAGCCTCATACTATTTTCCTCTGGTTTAATCCTCCTCATAATTATTGAATCATCAGCAAACAATGAGAGGAACGATTCTGTACCCTTATCTTGAGATGATTTCGGGGCTTTAGTGTCCCCGCGGCCCAGTCCTCGACCAGGCCTCCACCCCCAGGAAGCAGCCCGTGACAGCTGACTAACACCCAGGTACCTATTTTACTGCTAGGTAACAGGGGCATAGGGTGAAAGAAACTCTGCCCACTGTTTCTCGCCAGCGCCCGGGATCGAACCCGGGACCACAGGATCACAAGTCCAGTGTGCTGTCCGCTCGGCCGACCGGCTCCCTTAGGGAGGTCATTTACATATATCAGAAATAGTATAGGTCCAAGGAGTGAACCCTGCGGGACTCCACTGGCGACGCCTCGCCAATCTGAGGCCTCACTCCTCACAGTGACCCGCTGTGTTCTGTTGCTTAGGTACTCCCTTATCCAATAGAGTACCTTACCTTTCACTCCTGCTTGCATCTCCAGCTTTTGCGCTAGCCTCTTGTGTGGTACAGTGTCAAAGGCTTTCTGGCAATCCAAAAATATGCCGTCTGCCCACCCCTCTCTTTCTTGCCTGATTGTAAAATTCCACTAATCCTTTGAGGCCTCCTTGCCATCCCTGAACCCATATTGATGTTGTGTTACAAAGTTCCTTCGCTCCAGATGTTCCACTAGCTTTTTTCGCACAATCTTTTCCATGAGCTTGCATGGTATGCAAGTTAGGGACACTGGCCTGTAGTTCAGTGCCTCCTGTCTATCCCCTTTCTTGTATATCGGGGCTACGTTAGCCGTCTTCCAAAATTTTTGGCAGTTCCCCTGTTACCAGTGATTTGTTATACACTCTGGAGAGTGGCAGGCACAGTGCTTCTGCTCGTTCCTTTAGTATCCATGGGAAGATTCCATCTGGGCCTATAGCCTATGTCACATTTAACTTTTAGCAAAAGCTTCCTTACATCCCCACTGGTAATCTCAAGCTCTTCTAGTGGTTCCTGGTTAACTATTCCTTCTCTTATTTCTGGAACTTCTCCTTGCGCTAATGTGAAGACCTCCTGGAATATCTTATTCAGTTCTCTCACACATCCTTGTCGTTTGTACTGAATCTGTCTGCTCCGATCCTTAATTTCATTACCTGTTCCTTTATGGTTGTTTTTCTCCTGATGTGGCTGTACAGCGTATTGCCCTTCTGCCTCTCTTCTCACCCTGACGCATTCATTCCTGGCACTCTGGTATCTTTCTCTGCTCTCAAGTGTCCTGTTATTTCTATAGTTTCTCCATGCTCTTTTACTTAATAAGGCCAAAATAAGAACGGCCTTTAGAAACTTGTGTAAGGAATCATTCAGAACTTTGTATACCACATATGTCAGGCCAATACATATGCAGCTCCAGTATGCAGCTCCAGCATGGAGTCCATATCTAGTCAAGCTAAAGACTAAACTGGAAAAAGCTCAAAGGTTTGCCACTAGACTAGTACCCGAACTGAGGGGTATGAGCTACGAGGAGAGACTCCGGGAATTAAACCTCATGTCGCTAGAAGACAGAAGAGTTAATGGGGACATGATCACCACATACAAGATTGTCAAAAGAATTGATACAGTAGATAAAGACAGGCTATTTACCACAAGGGGCGCACGCACAAGGGGACACAAGTGGAAATTGAGTGCCCAAATGAGCTACAGAGACATTAGAAAGACCTTTTTCACCGTCAGAGTAGTTTAGTGCATTCCATTTACTAACTGCTCTGACACTGAAAAAGTTGCAGACAATGCGAAACTAATGAGTTGAGACAGACGAGGAGTGAAAGATTCTCCAAGACAAATTAAACAAGCAGCAGAGTTGCTCCGAGAAGTTGCTACTAGAGTTCAACCCCAGCAAATGTAAGGTGATCGAAATGGGAACAGGAGCCAGGAGACCAAAACGACAGTACACGATGAAAGAAAACTACCTTACAATAACGACCATAAAAGAAGACCTGGGAGTGGATATATCACCAAACCTAAGTCCAGAGGTTCATATATATATATATATAGAAACGTCAGCAGCATACGCCACACACATGCCGAAGTCAAAACATCATTCAGGAACTAAAAGGAGGCCTTTTAGATCGCTATACACCACCTACGTGAGACCAATTCTTGAGAATGCCGCCCTATCTTGGAGACCCCATTAAATAAAGCACATAAGGAAACTGAAACTATTTTAGAAGATTGCATCAAGCTCATTCCAGAACTGCGTAGGATTGGATATAAGTTAGATTGAAGGAACAGAGAGAGAGAGAGAGAGAAAGAGAGAAAGAGAAAGAGAGAGAGGAGGGGGGAGAGTTAAAAAAAAAATACATAATAGAAACGTACAAAACAGGATAAATGACAGTGAAAAACGATGAAATGTTCTCTATGAAGAGTGGACATGAAGAAGTGGACATAAATCGAAGTATCACACTCAGGAAAGTAATAGAGATGTTAGAAGCCTTCCCTTCAACATAAGAGTAGTGTGAGAATGAAATGAACTGAAGGAGCAGTTTGCAGAAACAAACTCCGTTGATAAAAACTAAACCACACACCAGAAGATGAGGAGGCGACGACGACGTTTCGGTCCGTCCTGGACCATCATCAAGCCGATTGTGCTGACCACAATCAACTTGATACTGGTCTAGGATGGACCGAAACGTCGTCATCGTCTCCTCGTCTTCTGGTGTGTGACTCAGTCTGCATATCTTCAGCCACGTTATTGTGTCTCATTGTCTATAAACTCCATTTATAATTTTCAAGTCATATATATACTAGGCATATAGATGCAGAGGATTGCATTAGACATACCGCCTCATAGGAAAGCCGGATCCAGGAGCTAATGTTCGATCCTGAAGGCACAACTAGGTGGGTACATAAACACACTCATCCGAAACCACAAACACCCATGCAACTATCTATCCATCAATCCAACCATCTATCCATCTATTTCTCTATCAATTCATCTATCCATACATCTATCCAGCTATCTCTCCACCTATCATCCATATATCCTTTTATTTATCCGTGTATATTTCTATCCATGTATCTCTCTCTCCATCAATCTTTCCCTTATCCATCCATTTGTCTCTCTATCCATCCATCTATTCATCCATCTATCTATCCATCTGCCTTTATATCCATCAATATATGTCCATCCATCTATCTGTTTATGCATCCATCTATCAATCCATCTATCCACCCACCCATGTATCTATCTATATATCTTTCTGTCCGTTCATCTTTCCTTCTAACCATCCATCTATCTTTGTATCCATCCATTTATCTGTCCATCTATCCATATATCTGCAGATCCATTCATCTATCACTATCCATTTATCCATTCATCTATCAGTCCATATATCCATCTATCTATCTTTCATCCATATACATATCTGTAAATCCATCCATCTTTCTATCCATCAATTTATCCACCTATCTTTCTACCCATCAATTTGTCCAAAAAAATATGGATAGCAGGAATTCCCTGTAAACACACAACATAATGGTCCTTATGATACCCTTGTTACACTTTGTAATAAAGTTGTTATATCTTGTTATAACGTTTTATGACGTATTAGAACGTTGTTACAACCTGCTATATTGGTTGTTACACTTGTTAAACGGTGTTAAACCTTGTTCCAACGTTGTAGCAATGTTGTAGTTTCGTCGTGTGTGTTTGGTGTTAAATTTCTGTTAGTTTTCCCGAGATCAGTGAATAGTGATGTTATAAGTGATGGTGATTGATGTCGATAAGTGATTTATAGTGATGATTATAAGATCTTTTTTTTCATATTTAACTGTATAACTGGTCGGTAGTTCCAAATATCGTTGTGGGAGATCAGTGTGTGACCCGTGGTTATTCCCTACTGAATTCTGGCGACTCTGACCAACCTGTCTGTCTTGAACCCGACAACGTTTGCCCTACAGATTCTGGCGAGACTAGCCACAAGCTTCAGGCCTTCAGCTTTAGAAAGAAGAAAAACAGTCAGACATTCTCTGATGTAGCAGACTGGTTTAGTAGGTATCCGGCGTTGTATGAGTCTGTCTGTCTCCACTTTTTTTCTCTACTTATATGTATTTATGTCTGACAATCTGTATGTCAATACCTCTCTGTTTCTCTACTTATCTATCTATCAGTTATATGCCTAGCTATATTTTATCTAATGCTCTGTCTAGCAATCTCTCTAGCTATCTGTCTCCCTCCTTCGTCCTTTCCCCTCTCCCTTCTCTTCACACCATTTGCTCCCCTCTCTTCCCTTCCTTTTGCCCTTTTCCCTTCCATCTTCCTCCATTTTCCACTCTCTTCCCAACCTCCACCTCTCCGGCCTTGAACAGATAAACATTTCCATTTACATATAAAATAAATGATGATAAAACATGGATACTTGTTTTTCTATAATAATTTGTTTAATAATACATTTAGGTACATCTGCATTTACGCAGCTATCCAGCTACCCTAGACCATATGAAGGGAGTACAAAGTGTTTTTTTGAACCGCGAGTAACGTCAACACTAAGGACAGCACACGTCATATTTAACCACGTTTCCATTTCAAACGTCATGAAAATTGCTCAGGAATATTGGGTTCACAGGCTATATTAAAGTATTTAACTTAGACCTACTTCGACCAGGCTATGTCTGTTTCGTATCCTTACATTATTTCCCTTATGTCTCTCTCTATCTGGCGATCTCTCTATCTTCCTGTGTATCTAGCTATTTCTCTATTTTCTTATACATCTATCTACCTATCTCTTTATCTACTATATCTTTATCGATCTCCCCCTTCGTCCACCTCTCATTCCCTCCTCCTTCCCCGCCCTCTTCCCTCTCCCTATTTTCCCTCACATCTCCCTCATTTTCTCCCTTTCTCCCCACCCTCCCTTTAATAACAATCTCCCTACACCCCCCCCCCATTTCCCTCTCTCCCCAGTAACCTCGAACTGATAGACATTTCCATTTAAACATAAAGCTCTGTTTAGCCCTGAGGTGTGTGTGTTACTCTACCTCAATACCCTATTTGGCCTTCGGGAGCCGCACACGTGATCAGCAGGAACAGGCTGCTTGATCTTGAAGCGTGCGGCTTTAACATGCCAATTTTGAGAAGCGTGGTTCTCAGGAACGGAACATTTACCAAAACTGGCTCTCAGGAATGAAAGACTTATCTTGTGGAAAATTTCCACCAAAATTATAGGATAACATGTCGGAGTAACATGGTCTGTAAAAGCACATGGTCCAGACATAGCTATTTATAGGACAAGCCAAACTCTCCCAAGACAGAGAGCGTGTCATGTCAGCATGTTTCGACCATTTTGTGAACTCCATCCCAGGAAAGCCTCCTTAATGGATCCATATAAGGATATGTAAGTACATCTAATAAGCTATAAACATATCATTGTAATACTACAAAATAAATGCATATACTTAATAAATAATTGTTTAATCAAATACGTTTGCTTAACGATTGTATAAATGAATCCTTAAAACAGGCAGGGTACCTGTACCTACCTTGGGGTGGATTCGACTAGTGTCCAAACGCTGATGCTTTAGTAAACATAACCTTTCCAACTCGTGGGGACACTCCATAGTCGTACACGCTTAGTTTCAGCTCTTTTACAACTGTGGACCTCGAGTTGGTGATGTAAACTACACATAATGTGTATATACATTAAGACACACGGTTTAAAGTGATATAAGTGTGTCTTGCCATAGGTTGTGAGTGGAGTGTGAGCCGCACCTGCAGCATGAAGCCAAGAGCCAACGGACTCCAGCAACACCATTACAACACCACTTCAACATTGGTAGTGAACAGCACTACACACTCTGGCCCAACAAGAGGCTTAAATCTTAGTACAATAAGAAAGAGCTCCGTACCTGCATCTTAATAAAATAAGGGAAGTTGGTGGTGTAGTAACAGAGAGATTGGATCCAATATATTTGTGTCACTAACCTCATTAATTGTAGGTGTGATTATACCATGAGCTTACGAGCTTATCTCAGTAACTTACTTGCCACTAAAATAAAATGATACAAACTAGGTTAAGCAATATTTAACAAATAGTTGATATATTTCAATTGCTTAAAGATAAATTAAAGTATACATCTGCAATAGATAAATTCATAGCAATAAAGAATTACATAATCTTGTCATTGTTTATAATATAATTCACATGTGGCAAGATGCCAGAACAAAGGAATAGGGTAAAGTAATTTGTAACCGCATCAGTGCGAGTTGCACTATACATATTCTTATTTTTTACCAAGTGGTAAATTGGTAAATTGGTGATTTTCCAGCCGACAAGTAAATTAAAGCAGCACCATTCTTGTTGGATCACCCTGACACTGAACCACCTGGGAACACAATAGATACACTCCACTACCTCACGAAGAAAACAACAGTTTCCTACTGTCACTGTAGACAGCTAAGTTGCTGTTATGTTAGTTGTTATATCTTTACTTTAGGGAGCCAGAAAGTTTTAAAAATACCACACACCGAAACTGTTTCTCAGGAACGGAAGACTTACCGTAGCCTTGAGAAGGGTGGCGCGCCCCGCTAGACTTTTCTCCCAGACGATGACTGCGGAAGGATAAGCGCCCGCGGCCACGCACTCCAGTCGTGTCTGGCGGCCTTCGACCAGAGGCTCCGCAGGCGGCCTGATCACTACCGACGCTGGATGAGCTGGAGGGGAGAGGAACACTATGCATCACACACGACAACACTACTTAACAAATCATACGGTATTATTCCGTCTCTTCCTCTGCAAGTTCAGGTCAGAACACTTTCAAAATGCACACACACTTTTGGCTGAATTGGAACAGTTGTGAACCGATCTGAAAAATCTTTTTAATTCAAATAATTCAAATCGATGAACATAATTTTTCTTTGCTAACATCGAAAGCCTTAAAAACAAAGGCAAAAAATGTACCTTTTACAAATGGCATCACACAGGCAAATGAAGTATTTGGAGCTTTCACAGAAACCTATTCAAAGGATTCCATGGTTAATGAAATCTAGATTTCATAATATGATTTACATGTGTGATTAAGTAAATAGCCAAATGGAGAACTTGGTTTATATATTAAAGAAGAACTAGTATGCAGAGCACTCCAAAACTCTACAAATGACGTGGTAGAGCAAAGAATTACGGACAACCCGTCATCTTAAAAATAACGTCACTTTTGGCTCATATACGCGCTATGGCCAAAAGTGGACGTAATTTGAAATCAAATCGACTCACAAAAGTGACGTACTGTCCCGTTTTCTGTTTGAGTCGTCCGGCTTACTAGGTAAGGTTAGGAAAGAAAACATTCAATTAACATCTTTCATAAAAATTTGAAACTTTATGAGAATTTCTTCCCCACCTAACCTACCAGAGGACCCTTAACTTACTGTTGTTGAAAAAAAAAATCCCAAATTTATTTTCATTTTTTTTCCATTTTGAAATTACGTCCACTTACGGCCATACGGGCAACCGGCCAAAAGCGACGTTATTTATAAGAGGACAGATTGGCCCGACGGAACCTTTAGTTCCGAGTGGCTGATCTAAAACAACAACAACAGCGGGGGTACAGGTACATGGAATAAAAAAGATAATATAACCTCGATATTATCCTAATATACAAATGGACAAAAGCAGCGATTTAGGAACTCGCAAAGCAGATGAAGAATATTGAGAATTGCCTGGATAATGTAGAAGCACCAGCACCAGGTATATTTCTTCTTCTGGAGACTTCAGTATATCCTGTTCAAGATGGAGAAGGGAAGGGGTGCTATCAGGAGAAAGCGCCAAGCCATTACGACTATAATCGTAAATATTTCGAATATAATCTATTATTACGATCACTTGGAAGAGATCGGGATTTGGGATGGGACGGGTTGGGGGGAGGGGAGGTTATCTCTTGAGGTTATCTTGAGATGATTTCAGGGCTTAGCGTCCCCGCGGCCCGGTCCTCGATCAGGCCTCCTCCTTGTTACGCTCCGCCCTGGGAAGCAGCCCGTTGCAGCTGTCTAACTCCCAGGTACCTATTTACTGCTAGGAAACAGGTGCATCAGGGTGAAAGAAAATTTTTACCCATTTGTCTCCGCCTCCACCGGGGATCGAACCCGGAACCTCAGGACTACGACTCCGAAGCGCTGTCCACCCAGCTGTTAGGCGCCCTACGGGGAAGGAATGGTGCCCAACCATCTGCACGACCGGGGATTGATGGAGAATAACAAGCAGTAACATTATAACAGGAAATCAACCTAGAAATAGCCAGTAACATGCCAGAGATCTATTTAGATTACATGACAAATTTTTGTTGAACCAGCAAGAGACAAAGCCAACTAGGAACAAAAATATTCTCCACATGATCCTTATGTATAATGAAGAAATAAGCATGAATATTAGTCTCAGAAACTTCATATTTTCAGATCACAAATTCATAAACGTTCAAACTCATGTTAATATTCAAATATTAATTATATATATATGTATATATATATATATATATATATGTGTGTGTGTGTGTGTGTGTGTGTGTGTGTGTGTGTGTGTGTGTGTGTGTGTGTGTGTGTGTGTGTGTGTGTATCACGAAAATAAACACGTGATTAAAAATGTGACAATGTCAGACCACGGAGGAAAAATGAAACAGGAATTTCCTTAAGTACTTTCGTATATTAAAACATCTTCAGAAGGACTCCTTCTGAAGATGTATTAATATACGAAAGTACTTAAAGAAATTCCTGTTTTCATTTTTCCTCCGTGGTCTGACATTGTCATATACATTATATATATATATATATATATATATATATATATATATATATATAATATATATATATATATATATATATATATATATATATATATATATATATATATATATATATATATATATATATATAATCTTTGGACAACACCCACCAGTGGGACTCGAACCCAGAAAGCACAACTACCTTCCAGTAGCTGGCATAACTAGTATGCTTTAACCCACTACGCCATCAGACCTTACAAAAGAAGTAGATAGTTCGAGATATATATATCTCAAACATCTCTACCTCCCGAAGGCACCAGATGAGTGAGGGGTCAGTCTGCAATTTTCGTCAAGCCACTGTCAATGTGAGAGAACTCGTGTCCAGCTTATAAGCCTATACTTGCATAAACCACAAGTGAAGATAAACAATCTTTGGACAACACCCACCAGTGGGACTCGAACCCAGAAAGCACAACTACCTTCCAGTAGCTGGCATAACTAGTATGCTTTAACCCACTACGCCATCAGACCTTACAAAAGAAGTAGATAGTTCGAGATATATATATCTCAAACATCTCTACCTCCCGAAGGCACCAGATGAGTGAGGGGTCAGTCTGCAATTTTCGTCAAGCCACTGTCAATGTGAGAGAACTCGTGTCCAGCTTATAAGCCTATACTTGCATAAACCACAAGTGAAGATAAACAATCTTTGGACAACACCCACCAGTGGGACTCGAACCCAGAAAGCACAACTACCTTCCAGTAGCTGGCATAACTAGTATGCTTTAACCCACTACGCCATCAGACCTTACAAAAGAAGTAGATAGTTCGAGATATATATATCTCAAACATCTCTACCTCCCGAAGGCACCAGATGAGTGAGGGGTCAGTCTGCAATTTTCGTCAAGCCACTGTCAATGTGAGAGAACTCGTGTCCAGCTTATAAGCCTATACTTGCATAAACCACAAGTGAAGATAAACAATCTTTGGACAACACCCACCAGTGGGACTCGAACCCAGAAAGCACAACTACCTTCCAGTAGCTGGCATAACTAGTATGCTTTAACCCACTACGCCATCAGACCTTACAAAAGAAGTAGATAGTTCGAGATATATATATCTCAAACATCTCTACCTCCCGAAGGCACCAGATGAGTGAGGGGTCAGTCTGCAATTTTCGTCAAGCCACTGTCAATGTGAGAGAACTCGTGTCCAGCTTATAAGCCTATACTTGCATAAACCACAAGTGAAGATAAACAATCTTTGGACAACACCCACCAGTGGGACTCGAACCCAGAAAGCACAACTACCTTCCAGTAGCTGGCATAACTAGTATGCTTTAACCCACTACGCCATCAGACCTTACAAAAGAAGTAGATAGTTCGAGATATATATATCTCAAACATCTCTACCTTCTCTCACATTGACAGTGGCTTGACGAAAATTGCAGACTGACCCCTCAATCATCTGGTGCCTTCGGGAGGTAGAGATGTTTGAGATATATATATCTCGAACTATCTACTTCTTTTGTAAGGTCTGATGGCGTAGTGGGTTAAAGCATACTAGTTATGCCAGCTACTGGAAGGTAGTTGTGCTTTCTGGGTTCGAGTCCCACTGGTGGGTGTTGTCCAAAGATTGTTTATCTTCACTTGTGGTTTATGCAAGTATAGGCTTATAAGCTGGACACGAGTTCTCTCACATTGACAGTGGCTTGACGAAAATTGCAGACTGACCCCTCACTCATCTGGTGCCTTCGGGAGGTAGAGATGTTTGAGATATATATATCTCGAACTATCTACTTCTTTTGTAAGGTCTGATGGCGTAGTGGGTTAAAGCATACTAGTTATGCCAGCTACTGGAAGGTAGTTGTGCTTTCTGGGTTCGAGTCCCACTGGTGGGTGTTGTCCAAAGATTGTTTATCTTCACTTGTGGTTTATGCAAGTATAGGCTTATAAGCTGGACACGAGTTCTCTCACATTGACAGTGGCTTGACGAAAATTGCAGACTGACCCCTCACTCATCTGGTGCCTTCGGGAGGTAGAGATGTTTGAGATATATATATCTCGAACTATCTACTTCTTTTGTAAGGTCTGATGGCGTAGTGGGTTAAAGCATACTAGTTATGCCAGCTACTGGAAGGTAGTTGTGCTTTCTGGGTTCGAGTCCCACTGGTGGGTGTTGTCCAAAGATTGTTTATCTTCACTTGTGGTTTATGCAAGTATAGGCTTATAAGCTGGACACGAGTTCTCTCACATTGACAGTGGCTTGACGAAAATTGCAGACTGACCCCTCACTCATCTGGTGCCTTCGGGAGGTAGAGATGTTTGAGATATATATATCTCGAACTATCTACTTCTTTTGTAAGGTCTGATGGCGAAGTGGGTTAAAGCATACTAGTTATGCCAGCTACTGGAAGGTAGTTGTGCTTTCTGGGTTCGAGTCCCACTGGTGGGTGTTGTCCAAAGATTGTTTATCTTCACTTGTGGTTTATGCAAGTATAGGCTTATATATATATATATATATATATGTCGTACCTAGTAGCCAGAACGCACTTCTCAGCCAACTATGCAAGGCCCGATTTGCCTAGTAAGCCAAGTTTTCCTGAATTAATATATTTTCTCTAATTTTTTTCTTATGAAATGATAAAGCTACCCATTTCATTATGCATGGTCAATTTTTTTTATTGGAGTTAAAATTAACGTAGATATATGACCGAACCTAACCAACCCTACCTAACCTAACCTATCTCTATAGGTTAGGTTAGGTAGCCGAAAAAGTTAGGTTAGGTTAGGTTAGGTAGGTTAGGTAGTCGAAAAACAACTAATTCATGAAAACTTGGCTTATTAGGCAAATCGGGCCTTGCATAGTAGGCTGAGAAGTGCGTTCTGGCTACTAGGTACGACATATATATATATATATATATATATATATATATATATATATATATATATATATATATATATATATATATATATATATATATAGATATATATATATAGATATATATATATATATATATATATATATATATATATATATATATATATATAGATATATAGATATAGATATATATATATATATATATATATATATATATATATATAGATATATAGATATAGATATATATATATATATATATATATATATATATATAGAGAGAGAGAGAGAGAGAGAGAGAGAGAGAGACAGAGACATAATATATATGTTTGTTCTTTGTATTTAATATCTGTGATTGAAGCACCGAGCTGCTAGCACTTGGGGCTTGCCTTTCTAACCATCAATTGTCCAGCGTTATTTGGACAACTCCAGACTTATTTTTCCTCTATCATATATGCTACATATCTCTCACTCTCACACACACACACACACTCACACTCACTCTCTCACTCACACACACACTCACACTCACACTCACTCTCACACTCACACTCACTCTCACACTCACACTCACACTCACACTCACACTCACACTCACACTCACACACACACACACACACACACACACACACATAACAATAACACTCAGCGGGCCTCGCGGCTGAGTGGACAGTGCTCGGGGTTCGTGGTGCAATGGGCCTGGATTTGATTCCCGGCCGAGGCAGAAGCAAATGGGCAGAGTTTCTTTCGCCCTGATGCTCCTGTTCATCTAACAGTAAATAGGTACCTGGAAGTTAAACAGCTGCTATGGGCTGCTTCCTGGGGATGTGTGTGTGCGCGCGCGCGTTAAAGAAATAGAGAAATATATGTAGTAGACATAATATAGAAAAAACTATTTGGTTAGAAAGGCGGGGTTTAAGACACATGCTACTCACTGTACAGCTCCAGGCACGGAAGGTAGAGCAGAAGGTAGAGCAAGAACACCAAGGGTAGATGATGCAGTAGACACAGGCTACTCACTGTACAGCTCCAGGTAGAGTGTAGTAGACAAAGGCTCGGTGATGTTGTTGTTAGAGGCGCGGCAGGTGATGTTGGCGTGGGCGTAGTCTCTGGTGAGGGCGGGGATGGTGAGCACCGTCCTGACGTAGCGCACGCCCACACCCACGCCCACCGTGTGCACCACGTCGTCTCCTTCTTCATGAGACGCCAGGAGGGTCCCGTCTTCCCCCACCGTCACGCTGCGGTTGGACAGGAGACTCGAGCCCTTCCACCAGGTGACCTCTGCCGGCGGCCGACCTCACAACCAAGATGCACAATGACACGTTAATCACCAACTCCTCTTACTGGCGGCGTCTGGCAACGTCGCCACACCACACCATATATTTGTCACATTCTAACTTTTGTTAACATAAATTATTGTAATAATCACATTACGTCATCTCTAAATTACATTACAATTCGACTATATAAGTATTGATTAGGCTGCACAAGTATAATTGCTTACAAGACTGATAATTAATTAATTGCTAACTGTCCCATCTCCTCCAGGTCTGGAGGGCGGGAGGCCGGGGGCAGCCCGTGGCCTCCACACGACGCCATAACATTAAACTCCGCGAGACTCCGTTATTCAGCTGTTTTAATCCGTTACGAGTTGACCTGGACAAACTTATCAATACAAGAGCGATGTGCACTCTATCAAGGAGTCCAAAAGTGGTACAGTGATCGTAAATTAAATCGAACTGTGACGAGAGGAGTGAAAAATAACTTGACCCGTCATTAGGGAAGTGGCGGCGACGCCGTGACTCGTTCCAGACAACATCAAAATATGAAGACCAGTGAGAAGTGGAGCCAAGTAGAGCCAAGAGGAGCCAAGAGGAGCCAAGAGGAGCCAAGTGAGCCTACAAGTGACACCCACAGACTCTACTCTTCTGGACTCTACAATTATCAGGGAAGCTTTTGGTTATTATATTCCTCAGATCTGGCACCATTTCAACAGGATGTTAAGTCATTACCTATTTTGCCCTAAACAGGAGTCCCGTCGTGAAGCAAAAAAAAAACACAATAACAAGTTAGTGTCATGACCAAAGACTTTGTCTTTATTTATGAAAACCATTAATAATAGGCCCTCGACAACATCTTTGATCCCTCGTTTATTCTTGAGTCTTTATTTATGCATGTGAGCCCTCGTTTACTCCTGTGAGCCCTCGTTTACTCCTGTGAGCCCTCGTTTACTCCTGTGAGCCCTCGTTTACTCCTGTGAGCCCTCGTTTACTCCTGTGAGCCCTCGTTTACTCCTGTGAGCCCTTGTTTACTCCTGTCAGACCTCGTTTACTCCTGTGAGCCCTTGTTTACTCCTGTCAGACCTCGTTTACTCCTGTGAGCCCTCGTTTACTCCTGTGAGCCTTTGTTTACTCCTGTGAGCCCTCGTTTACTCCTGTGAGACCTTGTTTACTCCTGTGAGCCCTCGTTTACTCCTGTGAGCCTTTGTTTACTCTTGTGAGCCCTTGTTTACTCCTGTGAGCCCTCGTTTACTCCTGTGAGCCCTCGTTTACTCCTGTGAGCCCTCGTTTACTCCTGTGAGCCTTTGTTTACTCTTGTGAGCCCTTGTTTACTCCTGTGAGCCCTCGTTTACTCCTGTGAGCCCTCGTTTACTCCTGTGAGCCCTCGTTTACTCCTGTGAGCCCTCGTTTACTCCTGTGAGCCCTCGTTTACTCCTGTGAGACCGTGTTTACTCCTGTGAGACCTTGTTTACTCCTGTGAGACCTCCTGTTCACAGTATTTCACTGGATCACAGTACTTCACTGGATCACAGTACTTCACAAGATCACAGTACTTCACTGGATCAGTACTTCACTGGACCACAGTACATCACTGGACCACAGTACATCACGGGACCACAGTACATCACTGGACCACAGTACATCACTGGACCACAGTACATCACTGGACCACAGTACATCACTGGACCACAGTACATCACTGGACCACAGTACATCACTGGACCACAGTACTTCACTGGACCACAGTACTTCACTGGACCACAGTACTTCACTGGACCACAGTACTTCACTGGACCACAGTACTTTACTGGACCACAGTACATCACTGGACCACAGTACATCACTGGACCACAGTACATCACTGGACCACAGTACTTCACTGGACCACAGTACTTCACTGGACCACAGTACTTCACTGGACCACAGTACTTCACTGGACCACAGTACATCACTGGACCACAGTACATCACTGGACCACAGTATTTCACTGGACCACAGTACATCACTGGACCACAGTACTTCACTGGACCACAGTACTTCACTGGACCACAGTACTTCACTGGACCACAGTACTTCACTGGACCACAGTACATTACTGGACCACAGTACTTCACTGGACCACAGTACTTCACTGGACCACAGTACTTCACTGGACCACAGTACATCACTGGACCACAGTACATCACTGGACCACAGTACTTCACTGGACCACAGTACATCACTGGACCACAGTACATCACTGGACCACAGTACTTCACTGGACCACAGTACTTCACTGGACCACAGTACTTCACTGGACCACAGTACTTCACTGGACCACAGTACTTCACTGGACCACAGTACAACACTGGACCACAGTACTTCACTGGACCACAGTACATCACTGGACCACAGTACATCACTGGACCACAGTACTTCACTGGACCACAGTACTTCACTGGACCACAGTACTTCACTGGACCACAGTACTTCACTGGACCACAGTACATCACTGGACCACAGTACTTCACTGGACCACAGTACATCACTGGACCACAGTACATCACTGGACCACAGTATTTCACTGGACCACAGTACATCACTGGACCACAGTACTTCACTGGACCACAGTACTTCACTGGACCACAGTACTTCACTGGACCACAGTACATTACTGGACCACAGTACTTCACTGGACCACAGTACTTCACTGGACCACAGTACTTCACTGGACCACAGTACATCACTGGACCACAGTACATCACTGGACCACAGTACTTCACTGGACCACAGTACATCACTGGACCACAGTACATCACTGGACCACAGTACTTCACTGGACCACAGTACTTCACTGGACCACAGTACTTCACTGGACCACAGTACTTCACTGGACCACAGTACTTCACTGGACCACAGTACTTCACTGGACCACAGTACTTCACTGGATCACAGTACTTCACTGGACCACAGTACTTCACTGGATCACAGTACTTCACTGGATCACAGTACTTCACTAGACCACAGTACTTCACTGGACCACAGTACTTCACTGGACCACAGTACTTCACTGGACCACAGTACTTCACTAGACCACAGTACTTCACTAGACCACAGTACTTCACTGGACCACAGTACTTCACTGGACCACAGTACTTCACTGACCACAGTACTTCACTAGACCACAGTACTTCACTGGATCACAGTACTTCACTGGATCACAGTACTTCACTAGACCACAGTACTTCACTGGATCACAGTACTTCACTGTACACAGTCTCTCTTACAATACCTCGTGTAGTCTCGTTAATAGTTAACTTAAGAGTTAAAATTTTAAAGTTAAGAGTTAACGTCAATAGCCTAATTTCAGTATCATTATGCACAAACCCGCTTCAAAAATTCCTGAAACACAAGAAACACCTTAACTGCTGAACAACTTCACAGAGGCCTCGAGCAGTTCAGCAGCACCCACTAAGGCCTCTGCTGCTCGCGGTTCAATAGTTACCAGCCCAGGAAGACATTAATTGGCCCCAACACAACGTCGGTAAATTGTCTGCCAATATTCCCTGCTCGTAAACTGACTCGGGTTCAATGCTCCTCTCGCTTCCTGCTAATTCACTCATTGTCTCCCAGTTCGATCCTCGCAAATATTTTTGCTTTCTTCTATGTGTTATTTGACATCTGGTCCAAACTTTCCTTTGTGATGGGTGTCTTATGTTTCTCACATCTTGGCTTGTCTCACCTGGTCTTGCCTCACCTGGCCCTGTCTCACCTGGCCTTGTCTCACCTGGTCTTGCCTCACCTGGCCCTGCCTCACCTGGCCCTGCCTCACCTGGTCTTGCCTCACCTTGCCCTGCCTCACCTGACCTTGCCTCACCTGGCCTTGCCTCACCTGGCCTTGCCTCACCTGGCCTTGCCTCACCTGACCTGCCTCACCTGGTCCTGCCTCACCTGGCCCTGCCTCACCTGGCCCTGCCTCACCTGGCCCTGCCTCACCTGGCCCTGCCTCACCTGGCCCTGCCTCACCTGGCCCTGCCTCACCTGGCCCTGCCACTGCCTCACCTGGTCCTGCCTCACCTGGCCCTGCCTCACCTGGCCCTGCCTCACCTGGCCCTGTCAGGTACACAAACATTGATGTAATAAACTAAGGCATAAGAGCCCCTAAACTAAACAATTAGTACTAAGAGCTGCCGCCAGAGGGGAGGAACACACCTCTATATATTTAGGTATTTTCCCATCTCATATCTCTATATTTAAGTACGAATATTCGTACGCAAAAATCTTTTATTTTACATATTTTTACATCTTTTACGTTTATTTATTTATTTACAGTGTAAATTTAGAAGAAAACTCTTATTATATAAAATACAGCACGTGCATTAATTTTTTTGAGAAAACAATAAAATAGTATGGCAACCACGTGACTTAACATGTTCCAACATGACCCACATGAGTGAGGTGACCCAACATGAGTGAGGAGACCCAACATGAGTGAGGAGACCCAACATAAGTGAGGTGACCCAACATGACCCACATAAGTGAGGAGACCCAACATGAGTGAGGAGACCCAACATGAGTGAGGAGACCCAACATGAGTGAGGAGACCCAACATGAGTGAGGTGACCCAACATGACCCACATGAGTGAGGTGACTCAACATGCCTCACTGCCTCACCTCCTGAAGCGATGCAGTAGAGGGTGAGGGCGTCTCCCTCCGTCAGCGACCTCACTACACCTCCGTGGACGGGGCGGCTGTCGGCGTCCAGCACCACCATCCTGGACGGCACCACTGTGGAGGAGACGGTGGTTAGTAGCACCACTGTGGAGGAGACGGTGGTTAGTGGCGCCACTGTGGAGGAGACGGTGGTTAGTGGCGCCACTGTGGTGGAGACAGTTAGTGGCGCCACTGTGGTGGAGACAGTTAGTGGCACCACTGTGGTGGAGACAGTTAGTGGCGCCACTGTGGTGAAGACAGTTAGTGGCGCCACTGTGGTGGAGACAGTTAGTGGCGTCACTGTGGTGGAGACAGTTAGTGGCGTCACTGTGGTGGAGACAGTTAGTGGCGTCACTGTGGTGGAGACAGTTAGTGGCGCCACTGTGGTGGAGACAGTTAGTGGCGCCACTGTGGTGGAGACAGTTAGTGGCGCCACTGTGGTGGAGACAGTTAGTGGCGCCACTGTGGTGGAGACAGTTAGTGGCGCCACTGTGGTGGAGACAGTTAGTGGCGCCACTGTGGTGGAGACAGTTAGTGGCGCCACTGTGGTGGAGACAGTTAGTGGCGCCACTGTGGTGGAGACAGTTAGTGGCGCCACTGTGGTGGAGACAGTTAGTGGCGCCACTGTGGTGGAGACAGTTAGTGGCGCCACTGTGGTGGAGACAGTTAGTGGCGCCACTGTGGTGGAGACAGTTAGTGGCGCCACTGCGGTGGAGACAGTTAGTGGCGCCACTGTGGTGGAGACAGTGGCGCCACTGTGGTGGAGACGGGGTTGTTGTGACCGGAATGAAAATTAATAAACAAGATCGTTTATCTTTCAAATATATTGGGCGACGGAAGTGTGTAAGCGTGTGTGAAGGTGGTGGTTGTCACGACATCTGAGACGCCAGAATGTCGCGCCCTTCTGAGAAACATCCGACAGTTATGGGAGACAGCGCCGGCACTTCAAGGACCCAGCGTGACCGGGAACTAGAGCCGGGAACAGCCTTGAAGGTGCGCTCAAAGCTTTGTTGTTGTGGAGGGCGGGAGGACACGTCCAGATGTGGAACTGAGAGTTGGGATGTTGACTCAAGCGAGTGTTGGGGCGTAGCTGCTGTGTCCTGAGAGCCAGACTGGATGGTCGGGGTCAGTTAGAGTGCCACGGGCACACCAGCCACTGGACATGTCCTCCGCTGATGGCCCTCCACCCTTCAGTGTTTTTTTTATTTATAAATACAAGAGTTGTTACATTCTTGTACAGCCACTAGTACGTGTAGCGTTTCGGGCAGGTCCTTAATCCTATGTTCCCTGGCATACGGCCCCACGAAGAATCGTTTTAACAACCAGGAACCCATTTTACTGTTGGGTTAAACAAAGGCTACAGTTAAGGATTTGCACCCAGTAAATTCTCCCCGGCTAGGATAAGAACCCAGGACTAAGCACTTCCGGAACGCAAGACGAGCGTCTTACCACTACGCCACGGAGACTGGGGTAGAAACAACCTAAGCTACTCTATCCCTTTGAGATGTATTTTATTGTCTCAATATACGCGCTTGAATCTTCAACCCCGTCAGTGTTGTAGAAGGGTTCGAAATCAGGAACCCACAAATAGTGCACGAAATCCACATTCGGTGGATTTCGTGCACAGCATCTCTGGGTGTTATGAGTGACTCACTAACAATGGCCAGTATCTTGAAGGAGATAACTCATGACAATAGAAATTTAGGGATTAGAAGAGAATGTGGCGGGCGGGCGCTGGTGAGGGGACCCTTAGGTTAGACGCCTGACAGCTGACTGGACAGCGCTTCGGATTCGTAGTCCTGAGGTTTCGGGTTCGATCCCTGGTGGAGGCGGAGACAAATGGGCAAAAAATTTCTCACCCTGATGCCCCTGTTCACCTAGCAGTAAATAGGTACCTGGAAGTTAGACAGTTGCTTCCTGGGGGTGGAAGCAGCTGTCTAGACGGGGTGCTTCCTGGGGATGTGTAACATAAAAGAAGACCTGGTCGAGGACCGGGCCGCGGGGACGCAAAGCCCCGATATCATCTCAAGATAACCTCCCCAATTCTCCTTTCCTCTCTCTCTCCGAGTCTTCCTCCCTCCCTCTATACCTCCGAGTCTTCCTCCCTCCCTCTATACCTCCGAGTCTTCCTCCCTCCCTCTATACCTCCGAGTCTTCCTCCCTCCCTCTATACCTCCGAGTCTTCCTCCCTCCCTCTATACCTCCGAGTCTTCCTCCCTCCCTCTATACCTCCGAGTCTTCCTCCCTCCCTCTATACCTCCGAGTCTTCCTCCCTCCCTCTATACCTCCCAGTCTTCCTCCCTCCCTCTATACCTCCCAGTCTTCCTCCCTCCCTCTATACCTCCCAGTCTTCCTCCCTCCCTCTATACCTCCCAGTCTTCCTCCCTCCCTCTATACCTCCCAGTCTTCCTCCCTCCCTCTATACCTCCCAGTCTTCCTCCCTCCCTCTATACCTCCCAGTCTTCCTCCCTCCCTCTATACCTCCCAGTCTTCCTCCCTCCCTCTATACCTCCCAGTCTTCCTCCCTCCCTCTATACCTCCCAGTCTTCCTCCCTCCCTCTATACCTCTCAGTCTTCCTCCCTCCCTCTATACCTCTCAGTCTTCCTCCCTCCCTCTATACCTCTCAGTCTTCCTCCCTCCCTCTATACCTCTCAGTCTTCCTCCCTCCCTCTATACCTCTCAGTCTTCCTCCCTCCCTCTATACCACTCAGTCTTCCTCCCTCCCTCTATACCTCTCAGTCTTCCTCCTTCCCTCTATACCTCTCAGTCTTCCTCCCTCCCTCTATACCTCCGAGTCTCTCTCCCTCCCCCTCTCTATACCTCCGAGTCTTCCTCCCTCCCTCTATACCTCCGAGTCTTCCTCCCTCCCTCTATACCTCGAGTCTTCCTCCCTCCCTCTATACCTCCGAGTCTCTCTCCCTCCCTCTCTCTATACCTCCGAGTCTTCCTCCCTCCCTCTATACCTCCGAGTCTTCCTCCCTCCCTCTATACCTCCGAGTCTCTCTCCCTCCCTCTCTCTATACCTCCGAGTCTTCCTCCCTCCCTCTATACCTCCGAGTCTTCCTCCCTCCCTCTATACCTCGAGTCTTCCTCCCTCCCTCTATACCTCCGAGTCTTCCTCCCTCCCTCTATACCTCGAGTCTTCCTCCCTCCCTCTATTCCTCCGAGTCTTCCTCCCTCCCTCTATTCCTCCGAGTCTTCCTTCCTCCCTCTATACCTCTCAGTCTTCCTCCCTCCCTCTATACCTCTCAGTCTTCCTCCCTCCCTCTATACCTCTCAGTCTTCCTCCCTCCCTCTATACCTCTCAGTCTCTCTCCCTCCCTCTATACCTCCGAGTCTCTCTCCCTCCGAGTCTTCCTCCCTCCCTCTATACCTCCGAGTCTTCCTCCCTCCCTCTATACCTCCGAGTCTTCCTCCCTCCCTCTATACCTCCGAGTCTTCCTTCCTCCCTCTATACCTCTCAGTCTTCCTCCCTCCCTCTATACCTCCGAGTCTTCCTTCCTCCCTCTATACCTCTCAGTCTTCCTTCCTCCCTCTATACCTCTCAGTCTTCCTCCCTCCCTCTATACCTCTCAGTCTTCCTCCCTCCCTCTATACCTCTCAGTCTTCCTCCCTCCCTCTATACCTCTCAGTCTTCCTCCCTCCCTCTATACCTCTCAGTCTTCCTCCCTCCCTCTATACCTCTCAGTCTTCCTCCCTCCCTCTATACCTCTCAGTCTTCCTCCCTCCCTCTATACCTCTCAGTCTTCCTCCCTCCCTCTATACCTCTCAGTCTTCCTCCCTCCCTCTATACCTCTCAGTCTTCCTCCCTCCCTCTATACCTCTCAGTCTTCCTCCCTCCCTCTATACCTCTCAGTCTTCCTCCCTCCCTCTATACCTCTCAGTCTTCCTCCCTCCCTCTATTCCTCCGAGTCTCTCTCCCTCCCCCTCTCTATACCTCCGAGTCTTCCTCCCTCCCTCTATACCTCCGAGTCTTCCTCCCTCCCTCTATACCTCGAGTCTTCCTCCCTCCCTCTATACCTCCGAGTCTTCCTCCCTCCCTCTATACCTCCGAGTCTCTCTCCCTCCCTCTCTCTATACCTCCGAGTCTTCCTCCCTCCCTCTATACCTCCGAGTCTTCCTCCCTCCCTCTATACCTCCGAGTCTCTCTCCCTCCCTCTCTCTATACCTCCGAGTCTTCCTCCCTCCCTCTATACCTCCGAGTCTTCCTCCCTCCCTCTATACCTCGAGTCTTCCTCCCTCCCTCTATACCTCCGAGTCTTCCTCCCTCCCTCTATACCTCGAGTCTTCCTCCCTCCCTCTATTCCTCCGAGTCTTCCTTCCTCCCTCTATACCTCTCAGTCTTCCTCCCTCCCTCTATACCTCTCAGTCTTCCTCCCTCCCTCTATACCTCTCAGTCTTCCTCCCTCCCTCTATACCTCTCAGTCTTCCTCCCTCCCTCTATACCTCTCAGTCTTCCTCCCTCCCTCTATACCTCCGAGTCTCTCTCCCTCCCTCTATACCTCCGAGTCTCTCTCCCTCCCTCTATACCTCCGAGTCTCTCTCCCTCCCTCTATACCTCCGAGTCTCTCTCCCTCCCTCTATACCTCCGAGTCTCTCTCCCTCCCTCTATACCTCCGAGTCTTCCTCCCTCCCTCTATACCTCCGAGTCTTCCTCCCTCCCTCTATACCTCCGAGTCTTCCTCCCTCCCTCTATACCTCCGAGTCTTCCTCCCTCCCTCTATACCTCCGAGTCTTCCTCCCTCCCTCTATACCTCCGAGTCTTCCTTCCTCCCTCTATACCTCCCAGTCTTCCTTCCTCCCTCTATACCTCTCAGTCTTCCTCCCTCCCTCTATACCTCTCAGTCTTCCTCCCTCCCTCTATACCTCTCAGTCTTCCTCCCTCCCTCTATACCTCTCAGTCTTCCTCCCTCCCTCTATACCTCTCAGTCTTCCTCCCTCCCTCTATACCTCTCAGTCTTCCTCCCTCCCTCTATACCTCTCAGTCTTCCTCCCTCCCTCTATACCTCTCAGTCTTCCTCCCTCCCTCTATACCTCTCAGTCTTCCTCCCTCCCTCTATACCTCTCAGTCTTCCTCCCTCCCTCTATACCTCTCAGTCTTCCTCCCTCCCTCTATACCTCTCAGTCTTCCTCCCTCCCTCTATACCTCTCAGTCTTCCTCCCTCCCTCTATACCTCTCAGTCTTCCTCCCTCCCTCTATACCTCTCAGTCTTCCTCCCTCCCTCTATACCTCTCAGTCTTCCTCCCTCCCTCTATACCTCTCAGTCTTCCTCCCTCCCTCTATACCTCTCAGTCTTCCTCCCTCCCTCTATACCTCTCAGTCTTCCTCCCTCCCTCTATACCTCTCAGTCTTCCTCCCTCCCTCTATACCTCTCAGTCTTCCTCCCTCCCTCTATACCTCTCAGTCTTCCTCCCTCCCTCTATACCTCTCAGTCTTCCTCCCTCCCTCTATACCTCTCAGTCTTCCTCCCTCCCTCTATACCTCCGAGTCTCTCTCCCTCCCTCTCTCTATACCTCCGAGTCTTCCTCCCTCCCTCTATACCTCCGAGTCTTCCTCCCTCCCTCTATACCTCGAGTCTTCCTCCCTCCCTCTATACCTCGAGTCTTCCTCCCTCCCTCTATACCTCCGAGTCTTCCTTCCTCCCTCTATACCTCTCAGTCTTCCTCCCTCCCTCTATACCTCTCAGTCTTCCTCCCTCCCTCTATACCTCTCAGTCTTCCTCCCTCCCTCTATACCTCTCAGTCTTCCTCCCTCCCTCTATACCTCTCAGTCTTCCTCCCTCCCTCTATACCTCTCAGTCTTCCTCCCTCCCTCTATACCTCTCAGTCTTCCTCCCTCCCTCTATACCTCTCAGTCTTCCTCCCTCCCTCTATACCTCTCAGTCTTCCTCCCTCCCTCTATACCTCTCAGTCTTCCTCCCTCCCTCTATACCTCTCAGTCTTCCTCCCTCCCTCTATACCTCTCAGTCTTCCTCCCTCCCTCTATACCTCTCAGTCTTCCTCCCTCCCTCTATACCTCTCAGTCTTCCTCCCTCCCTCTATACCTCTCAGTCTTCCTCCCTCCCTCTATACCTCTCAGTCTTCCTCCCTCCCTCTATACCTCTCAGTCTTCCTCCCTCCCTCTATACCTCTCAGTCTTCCTCCCTCCCTCTATACCTCTCAGTCTTCCTCCCTCCCTCTATACCTCTCAGTCTTCCTCCCTCCCTCTATACCTCCGAGTCTCTCTCCCTCCCTCTATACCTCCGAGTCTCTCTCCCTCCCTCTATACCTCCGAGTCTCTCTCCCTCCCTCTATACCTCCGAGTCTCTCTCCCTCCCTCTATACCTCCGAGTCTCTCTCCCTCCCTCTATACCTCCGAGTCTCTCTCCCTCCCTCTATACCTCCGAGTCTCTCTCCCTCCCTCTATACCTCCGAGTCTCTCTCCCTCCCTCTATACCTCCGAGTCTCTCTCCCTCCCTCTATACCTCCGAGTCTCTCTCCCTCCCTCTATACCTCCGAGTCTTCCTCCCTCCCTCTATACCTCCGAGTCTTCCTCCCTCCCTCTATACCTCCGAGTCTTCCTCCCTCCCTCTATACCTCCGAGTCTTCCTTCCTCCCTCTATACCTCTCAGTCTTCCTTCCTCCCTCTATACCTCTCAGTCTTCCTCCCTCCCTCTATACCTCTCAGTCTTCCTCCCTCCCTCTATACCTCCGAGTCTCTCTCCCTCCCTCTATACCTCCGATTCTCTCTCCCTCCCTCTATACCTCCGAGTCTCTCTCCCTACCTTTATACCTCCGAGTCTTCCTCCCTCCCTCTATACCTCCGAGTCTTCCTCCCTCCCTCTATACCTCCGAGTCTTCCTCCCTCCCTCTATACCTCCAAGTCTTCCTCCCTCCCTCTATACCTCCGAGTCTTCCTCCCTCCCTCTATACCTCTCAGTCTTCCTCCCTCCCTCTATACCTCTCAGTCTTCCTCCCTCCCTCTATACCTCTCAGTCTTCCTCCCTCCCTCTATACCTCCGAGTCTCTCTCCCTCCCTCTATACCTCCGAGTCTCTCTCCCTCCCTCTATACCTCTCAGTCTTCCTCCCTCCCTCTGTACCTCCGAGTCTCTCTCCCTCCCTCTATACCTCCGAGTCTCTCTCCCTCCCTCTATACCTCTCAGTCTTCCTCCCTCCCTCTATACCTCCGAGTCTCTCTCCCTCCCTCTATACCTCTCAGTCTTCCTCCCTCCCTCTATACCTCCGAGTCTCTCTCCCTCCCCCTGGTTCTTCCTGCAGCAATACAATATTCCCACAACCCTCGTCACTCCTTGTGATGGCTCAGAGCACTACCTTGTGTTAGGGGGAGGGACGGTGCCTCCCTCCCCCTTGTGTTAGGGGGAGGGACGGTGCCTCCCTCTCGTGTTAGGGGGAGGGACGGTGCCTCCCTCTCGTGTTAGGGGGAGGGACGGTGCCTCCCTCTCGTGTTAGGGGGAGGGACGGTGCCTCCCTCCCCCTTGTGTTAGGGGGAGGGACGGTGCCTCCCTCTCGTGTTAGGGGGAGGGACGGTGCCTCCCTCCCCCTTGTGTTAGGGGGAGGGACGGTGCCTCCCTCCCCCTTGTGTTAGGGGGAGGGACGGTGCCTCCCTCCCCCTTGTGTTAGGGGGAGGGACGGTGCCTCCCTCCCCCTTGTGTTAGGGGGAGGGACGGTGCCTCCCTCCCCCACAAACATATATCACAATTTAATGAAGGCGACAATTTCCTGTTATATGTATAAAACCTTAATGTTAACTGAATGAATATTAACTATTAATTAAAAGAAACGTTTGCATATATATCCTGAACCCTAGAAGTACCTAAGTCCACTACGGACACTACGGACGTTGGGGCCACGAAAGCCTGGTGGATAGCGCGCAGGACTCGTAATTCTGTGGCTCGGGTTCGATTCCCGCACGAGGCAGAAACAAATGGGCAAAGTTTCTTTCACCCTGAATGCCCCTGTTACCTAGCAGTAAATAGGTACTCGGGAGTTAGTCAGCTGTCACGGGCTGCTTCCTGGGGGTGGAGGCCTGGTCGAAGACCGGGCCGCGGGGACACTAAAAAGCCCTGAAATCATCTCAAGATAACCTCAAGATAACGGGTTCACCATAGCCCGTGCTACACGGAACTTAGGAGTACCATATTGGTGAAATTATGCAGATGTAGTCCTCGACTTCACTTCCTTATCCAGTAAAGAAATTCTTGAAAACTCCCTCAAAGTTCTCCAGCTATAACTCGTTACCAAGCCCTTAAGTCTTCACATTAATCTCTGGCGCCAAAACATAGCGCAAACCGATTTCATTCCACATTGTTCGCTCACTCCATTACTTGGGTTGTATATTCAGCCCGGACGAAATAAATCTTTTCACCAGTTTTCGGTCAGCGGGGAGCCGGTAACGTTGTGTTGATGATTCCAGCGACTGAGGAAAAGTTAGCAAAGGCTAATGGGGAGACAAGTCCTTAATCTCTGTCAGAATGCCTGCAACTGCCTGCCTGCAGATGAAGCCCTCGGGCGCTCGTGCGCGCTCTCGTTCTCTCTCTCTCTCTCATTCTCTCTTACTCTCTCTCTCTCACTCTCATTCTCTCTCACTCTCATTCTCTCTCACTCTCATTCTCTCTCACTCTCATTCTCTCTCACTCTCATTCTCTCTCACTCTCATTCTCTCTCACTCTCATTCTCTCTCACTCTCATTCTCTCTCACTCTCATTCTCTCTCACTCTCATTCTCTCTCACTCTCTCTCACTCTCACTCTCTCTCACTCTCACTCTCACTCTCACTCTCACTCTCTCTCACTCTCACTCTCACTCTCTCTCTCTACAAACTAGGAACTGTTAATCACTATCAGTATATCTGAAGATTGTCTCAAGAAGCACATTTATCTGATGATCTTTTTATTTGTACACATTAGCATTAAAACAAAATGTAACAATAAGCAACAACCAAGTAACAAAAAAGTTACACTCAAGTCAGTTGAATTGATTTCAGGCTGATTGAATTTGTTGTAAGTGAAAGTCAGTCAAGAGATAATTGATCGCTGATGCAAGTACTTTGGAAAAGCACATCCAGTACGAGGCTGTTGAATGCTGAGTGATCCCTTGTGTTTTGATCCCAATTTCTGGTTGTCCACGAAATTCGGCCACCAGGGAAACCTTGAATATAACATTTGCCTTGCCTTGTAAATTTGCCTTGTAAATAACATCATTTGCCTTGTAAATAACATCAACTCCACCTTTATCTCTGTGGTTTTGCGGACCAGTCCAACCGGAACGGGCCAAGACTAGAGATGAGTCTTCTCGCGTGGTTTTCTAAAATTCTGATGGAGAGGGATGGGGCAGGCAGTCCAGGAGAGCGAAGCATAGTGAATATGGGAGCAAACTTGAGCCTCACAGAAAGTTTTGCAACCGCTGCAGTCAAGTCGGTATGAGATGGGCCCTAAGGCTTGGTTAAGTGGCTTGTCATCCTCATTAAAGAGTCAAACTTCATCCCCAAGATGTCAACTTCGTCAATGAACAGTCGGGTTTGTCATTTATTTCTGTACGTGTTGCTATATCGTGTTGTTTTTTATCATCATCGTTAGTATTTTTTCTGCCGCCAGCTTCACTAGTTATCGCCTTCCCCCAGGAAGATGTTGCTGAAAGTTGGTAATTAATGAGGCATCTTTTACTTGGTGCTTCTTCTTTTCCACATGTGAAGGTTAGAGTACAGTCATCAGCAGAGGGCTCCGCATGGAATATTGTACCTTGTTGAGTAAACATTCCACTACAGAGAACTAAGCACACAACACTGCTGTATGCTGACACCAATTAAGTGGGTTTCAGATTTTGCTCCATCGAAGAGTATTCTTAGATTGTTGTCTTGAAAGTAGTCACTTACTTGCAGAAACATGGAGCCTGAGGTATCAAGTGCTCAAGTGCCATATCTGAATTTGAATTCAATAATACACAGGATATTCATTAGCTAACTTCTTCCTTTCCAAAACTCTAAGCCATATCAACACTTACTGTCTCCTCACCAAGCAAGTAATTGTCAAAAGATTAAACAATCCCTGGCTCACAAGTGACATACTCAAAGCAATCAACAAGAAACATGAATATGAAACAAAACTTAGGATTGGCCTAGATACAAAAGAAGTAGTTAAGAGGTACTCATCAATGCTTACCAGTATAATAAAACCTTCCTATTATGAGAGTAGATTCAAAGAAGCCATAGGCAATATGAAAAACCATCTCTAACAACCTAGGATCTAAACAACATTCACATAACCAGATAAAACTCTCCAAGGATGGTTATATACCTTCAACAAATCTAGAAACGGCAACTGAATTTAATAACTTCTTTTCATCGGTTGGTGTTAACCTTGCCAGAAAAATCCCACAGACTTCAGCCACATGTTACCGCAAATCTTTCAGACAACTACCCAAACTCTCTTCTCCTTTCATCAGTCAGTCCGACAGATGTTGTGTCCATCATTCACTCACTAAAAACCAAAGCTGGGAACATTAGTGAAATACCATCCATGGTATACAAGAGTGTCTCCCATGCCCTTGCGCCACCCATAGCTCTGCTGTTCAACAAATCTCTAGAGTGTCATACCGTCCCTGATATCCTTAAAAAAGCACGAGTAACGCCAGTTCATAAAGGATGCAATCCGACAGACAATTTCAGACCAATATCAAATCTGCCTATAGTTAAAAAATATTTGAAAAAATTACTTACAAACAGCTCTACTCAAACACGTAAAATTCAACATACTAAGTCCCTGTCAGTTTGTCTTCCACTCCCAAAAGAATACCAACGATGCAATTATTAGTCTGACATAATCTACTCAGCCCTTGACAAAAAAGAGTTTCCGACTGAACTCTTCATTGATCTGAGAAAGGTCTTTGATACTGTTAACCATAACTACCTCTTACTTAAACACGGGAGACATCTCCCGTCACGCAGGGTGCACTCGCACCTCCACACATCTCCAGTATCAGCTCGTGATACTGGTAATGGCTCAAAAGGGCCACCACTTACGGGCTATTCATGCTCGTGCCACCTTTTGGGTGGCTTAATCTTCATCTATCAATCAATCTTACTTAAACTCCATCTTGAGGTTATCTTGAGATGATTTCGGGGCTTAGCGTCCCCGCGGCCCGGTCCTCGACCAGGCCTCCTTTTTGTTACAAAACCCCCAGGAAGCTGCCCGTAGCAGCTGTCTAACTTCCAGGTACCTATTTACTGCTAGGTAACAGGGGCATCAGGGTGAAAGAGACTTTTTTTCCCATTTGTCTCCGCCTCCAACGGGGATCGAACCCGGAACCTCAGGACTACGAATCCGAAGCACTGTCCACTCAGCTGTCAGGCGCCCCTCTCATTATAGAATCCGGAGCCTTGCCCTGAACTATTTTCGATCCTATCTTAGTGACAGACACCAATATGTCGCCATCAATGATTTAACCTCTCCCACTCTACCATTAACCGTAGGAGTGCCACAGGGCAGCATCCTAGGACCTGACCTAATTCCTTATATATATCAATGATCTGCCTACTCTCTATAACATACTTAAGCCTATATTATTTGCTGATGATACTAACCTTATCTACTCAGACCCAACCCACACATTAAATAATGTTGTAAATAATGAATTAATAAAAGTCCACTTATGGATGTCAACCAACAAACTCACACTAAACACAAAAAGACCTACTACATCTTATTTGGAAGTAAATCAACAAATGCATTTCAGCTTCAGATAATGTTAACATCAACAATAAAAATAATGGAAGGTTTCTTGGCTTATACTTAGACAAGAGACTCATCTTCAGCACCCACATATAACACATAACCAAGAATGTCTCAAAAACAGTTGGTATACTGTCTAAAATCAGATATTATGTACCCTATTCTGCTCTCCTCTCACTACATTATGTGCTAATCTATCCCTATCTTACATATGGTATCTGTGCATGGGGCTCAACCTCTGCAAACTACCTCAAGCCCATCATCACCAAGAAAAAATCTTGCTATCAGAACAATAACTCTGCTTTCAGACAACACTCAACCCCCTTGATTAAATCCCTAAACTTGCGAAACATAAACTCACTCCACACATTCTCTTGTGACAATTACATTTACAAAACCCTGTTCTACCACTGGACATGCAAACACTGTTCTAAAACTCTTCCTGGAAAGATGTAATAGAACCCATAATCATCACACCAGAAATATTTTTTTTTAATTATTAGGGGAAAGCGCCAAGCCATTACAACTTTATAGCACTTAATTGGAAGGGGTCAGGATAAGGATTTGGGATGGGACGGGGGAAAATAAATACCAGAAATATCTCTTTGATATCCCCAGTCAAACGTAATCTGTGTAAACACTCTATGCAAATAAAAGGACCTAATCTATGGAACTCACTCCCTAATGAATTGAAAAGCTGTCCAACTTTTGCCTTGTTCAAAAAAAAAAAGTAGCTAATTTCATTTTCATAGTTTCATACTTAGTGCTTTAAACTCGCACTGTATCTAGCGCTACCCAATCCTCCAATATATGTACCTAAGCCATACAACTTCACTATTGTAATCATTGCTATCATCTTATATCATGGTTGTTACATTGGACGCATATCTTACTGTATTATACCGTGAAATAATCCCCAAATTATGCCACAATATACCTGTTGATAATCCTCAAATTTGACTTTAATGTACCTACTAATCTTTGTCTAATTTTCTTACAATGAACCTGTTAGAATTTTTTAAATTTTGCTAGACATTACCCACTTAAAATTATCTGTTAGATTAAAGACTGCCCGAAACGCTATGCGTGTTAGTGACTTTACAAGAATGTAAAAACATCAATGTTCTGTACTCTCATAAACCCAATGTACTTTCTTATATATAAATAAATCAATAAATAAATATGAGACCAAAGGTTCGTAAATTGTCCAGCGCAACAACACATGTAGAACAAGAGGTTACCAGCACAGCGATCTTCCTTAAAACCAAATTGCTAAGAGACTAATGTCTCAACAATCTTTACAGTAATTGGAAGCAGTGACTCTGGTCTGTGGTTACAAACAATACAATGACTTTTCCTTTGCAATATAGAGCTATATCTTCCTTCATATATAGGAAGAGTTAGAACAGGCGCACGAGAGGTACAACCAGCAGGTTTGCACAATGACGTGACAGTCTTGGTGGACGGTACCCACCCTCCGGCCTTACATACGTTCAGTCAATTGTCCCAGAGCCATGAGACTGACCAGTCGAGATGTACACCTCGTTTTTGTTTTACACAGGCCTAGTCTTAAGGTGCCTAATATCTCGCCTGCAGTGGTACTAAGTGTGCAATGCTCTGACTACCTATTGTGGTAGGTTGTGGATGGCTGGATTGGCCAGAAATTAAGGCAGACATTACTTGTGTGGCGATATTAGAGCTCACTGACGGGAACAGTGTGCAGACAGAAGTGCTCTCACACTCTCACCAGCAACAACACCGTACACACCGTATCTGATGCCAACACCCCTACAATGGATAATCACAGCGAAGAAAATCTCACTATCCTACAATGGAACTGCAATGGAGTTCGTGGTAGACTTAATGACATGATATAATACGTCCGTGAACACCAAACTGACGTCATAGTGCTACAGGAGACACTGGTGGGTGATGACTTCAACCCAAGGTTCAGCGGTTATCACAAGTTCTCCCTGACCTCTGGGAAATGAGAGCCGGGTCTTATCACCTATGTCAGTAACACCATACCTGCACAGATTATTGATGACCTCCACATGGGGGGGGGGGGATGAGTATGAATCACTGGGGGTAACCCTTCACTTAAACAATAATGCCCTACAGATAATCAACCTATATATGCCACAATAAACTTGACCTTGACAAATGTATCTTTAAGAATACATTTATAAAACTCAATAACTTCAGGAATATGTACACCAGTAGATTAAGGATTAAGAGATGGGACCAAAGAGCCGAAACTCAACCCCCGCAAGCACAACTAGGCGAGTACAACTTGGTGTGAACACAACTTGAATTTACTAGTGAAGAACCTACCCTGCTGGTCGGTGACCTGAATGCCAGACACCCACACTTTGATGCCAACTGTCATCAGCTCAATGTCAATGGACGGAAACTGTCACTATGTCAGGGGAAGTGAAACTCTTAGGGTCTTGGGTGATGGACAACCAACTTACCTCAGTGGAGGAAGATTAGACTACGCTCTTCTGCTGAATGCACAGGACACGGATGCCAGTACACACATTGTACACAGTTTATGTAGTGACCATTGGGCACTGATTACCACCGTCGACATGAGCAAAAGAAAGAAAGAGACAAGTCAAAGGAAAAGGTTATCACTCTGAGCAGATATGAGGCCGCACTTCATAAACCAGATGAGTGACTGGTTCACGGAATACCAAATCCCGGAAGACGTTGACACATTTGTTGATCACATTATTAACCAAATTGAGCACTGTCCCAGAGTTCCGCGGCAACATACGCCTGGGCGCAGTAACCCGCAGAAGAAGAAAATAAAATGGTATGAGAACAATTACATAAAGATGCTCAATGCAAATGTAAGGAGCATGAGTTGAGAGTACTGGAGACATCCCACTGAAAGTAACCAGGAGTTCTTTAAAATTATGTGTCAAGTAGCCAGGGAAGAGAAGATTAAAGAGCGAGAAAGACAAAGGCTTGATTTCATTATGTCGATTGGAAGAGAAACATCTGCAAGACAAGTGTGGGCAAAGATACAGATAGATAAAGGGGGGGGGGGGGCAGAACCCCGGCTCACAAAAGACAGGAGAGCTCGGGGAAGACATGATCAATACCTACAAAACTCACAAAGGAATTGACAAGGTAGATAAAGACAAACTCTTTAATAAAGGGAGGGGGGGGGGGGTACGTGAACAAGGGGACACAGGTGGAAACTAAGTACCCAAATGAGCCACAGGGACGTTAGAAATAACTTTTTCAGTGTCAGAGTAATTAACAGATGGAATGCATCAGGCAGTGATGTGGTGGAGGCAGAATCCATACACAGTTTCTAATGTAGATATGATAGATCCCAGTAGGTTCAGGAATCTGTGCAACAGTTGATTGACAGTTGAGAGGCGGGACCAAAGAGTCAGAGCTCAACCCTCGTAAGCACAACTAGATGTGTTCAAGACCCCAAGGGGTAAGACTGAGGAACTAATACACAAATGTAGTGATGCTGCATCCTCCTCCCTCCCTCCCTGCAGAAGTAAGCATGGAATAGCCCTTGTGGTATAATGACAGACAAATTAGGATAACAAGAGCACAATCTAGTAACGATGCGTATGGACAACCACTCACAGCCCAGAAAGTAAGGAGGGCTATGAAAAAAGTGTAAAAGTACTGCACTTGATGAGGATGGCGTCACCTACGACATAATGCACTGGGAATCCACTACTCCACCTATTCAACAAATCATTCCGAAGTGGAGTGTTGCCCACACAATGGAAACACACAATAATTGTTCCCATACTGAAGCCCAAGGACCTTGGCAATTACAGACCTATCAGTCTCACGTCATGCACATGCAAGATGCTTGAAAGGATTGTCTTAAACCGGCTGTTGCACAAAATAGGCAGGTTAGGGGAAGGGGGTTAATGCATTTGTTAAAGGACGGAGCACGGCAAATTGTATAGTCAATTACTTTTCTAACGATACAGCTAAGTATTCTGTATTTGTTGACACCAAAGGAGCCTGAAGGGGTGAGTGAAGGGGAGACTCATAAAATGGATTGAAGACTACCTCACAGGGAGGAAAGCCAAGGTCTGCTTCAATGGAGCAGTCTCCAGAACAATGAGTATGGAACTCGGGACCCCCAAGGAGGGGTCTTAAACCCCACACTATTCAACATACTTCTGAACGCCATTACAAATATTGGAAAATTCCCACAGCAAGTGGGATATGCCGATGTCATATATGCAAGTGGGTATGTCATATCCCACAGCAAGTGGGATATGCCGATGTCATATATGCAAGTGGGTATGACATATCCCACAGCAAGTGGGATATGCCGATGTCCTAATACAAGCTCCCACCTTGGGAAAAATTAAACAGTCAATTGAACTCTTTGGAGTCGCTGCTCCAATGTCTACAGAAAAACACAACTAACACTTTTGAAACCTTGTCATTCTCATCATTAACGTGTCTTCCAACATTTCGTAACGTTCATTTCGTTTCACTCTCTCCACAAACAAGACAAAAGCATACTCTCATCACATGCAGGGAGAAAATTAAGAGCAACAAATTAATGGTGAAACACTTGAATGGGTTGACCACTACAGGTACCTTGGCGTCATTGTCGGCTCTCAAAAGGGAAAGAAAGAGGAGCTCAACCAACTCATAGGAACATGCAAAAGTCGACTCAGGGCACTGAAAGCTATGACCTGGAATGGGCATGGAGCCTCTATTGCCGTCCTTAAAATGATGTACACAGCCTATGTGCGCTCCGTCATAGACTTTGCCACATCAGTTTTATGCACCTATTCCCAACGCGATATGAAAAGGCTTGAAAGCATACAAAATGAAGCCCAACAATCATTCTTGGAGTCCCAAGAACTGTCAAAACATCTAACCTACAAGAGGAGTTGTCTCTCTCCGGTGAAAAAGGAGAATCACGGAACTGAATGCTAAGCTTGCAATTAAGATAGTCAGAGATCCCCATTTCAATAATATTGCCGAGAAAAAACTGAGTTCTGTGCTACTTACAGGAGGAAACAGGAAAAGAAAAAATGTCATCACAGATCAGTCTGCTACCTCGAAGAACTTCACCTGCTTGAGCAAGCCCGTGAGCTCCTGCCTGTAGAGAGGTTACCTCCCTGGGAGGATGACCCATGCAGGATTATCATCAACGAGATGACAGTGAAAAAGTCCAACATGATACCACAAGAAATAAGGCATAAGTATCTTGAGAAAATTAATAAATAAACTGGGAATGAATTAGATCAAATCTACACTGATGGGTCATCTAATCCTGTCAATGACAGGGCTGGTGCAGCACACACTGTAATTAGAAATAATGTTTTTCAACACGCAACTGAAGAAAAAGCACGTATTGAGAACTATGCCTCTTCAACGCAAGCAGAACTAACTGCCATTGTTATGGCGTTAAGGTTTCTTGAAAGAAACACTAACGGTGCAGTGATCTGCACTGATTTAAAAGCAGCACTACAAAGCCTTAATAAATATCTGGCAGAAAACCTAATGATAATTGCTGAAATCAAGAGAGCTGTGAGGGTACTGACCAATCAGGGATGAGTGGTAATATTTTTGTGGATCCCCTCCCATGTTGGAATCTGTGAAAATGAACGAGCAGATGTACTGGCTGCTAAAGGAGACCATATTGAATACTTCATTCCCAAGACCCCGCTACAAATTAGAGATATTATCAGGCAAAATCACCGTGACACGTTAACTGATTCAAGAAGGACAGAAGCATAAACTAGCGAATCCACACACTGCTACAATATGGTTACAGCTGGCAATCCAACTGCATTATGGACTAACAGGAGGTGGCCGCGGGAGAGAATCAGTAATAGCAAGAATTTCTCTATGATTCAAATATCCATGGAGATTCGGGATGGAAACAACAGTTGAACAGCGGAGTTGCAGAATTTGTGGTGAGAGTGACGGACACCGCCTTGACCACTACCTTAGTGAATGTGAACATCTAAGAGACATTAGAAATGTGTGTAGTGTAGTAAACTCCACATTGTTTGAGTTAGGAAAATACCATAGATACCGGTATTAAAAGATTCCCCCATTTTGCACCCACAAGATAAGATTTTAATGGTTGACGAATGTTAATCTTCTTGTTTGATAAGCTGTTCACTTGAGACAGTTAAGCAAGTCCCAGCTGTGTCTGGGTACAAGTTTTTTATTATTATTATTATTTTCTACCACAGACGTGGCCACACATTTATAATGCTAACCAGCATATATACATTTTCTTCTGTCCTCCATGGACAGGGTTAGAGATGTGTTAAACATATAGTTCAGGGGTTTATTGAACAATCAACCACAAAAGGTGATTCGGTGCTTCTAAAATGCTAAGCTAACCTACATACGTAAATACATAGATGCACAGATTTACCTATGCCCTACATAAAGTGTTCGATGTGTCTTTTACATAGTGTCATTAATGTGCATTTACAAAAGTGAAATGTAATTCTGATCAGCTTCCATATATACTTTATACACATACACATACATACACACACATATATACGTTCATATACATATATACATACATATATACACACACATGCATTCACATATATTTGTCTCTCCTACTCTGACAGGGTGAGATAGCTGATAGAGAAACTAGTGTGCAATTAAGCACTTAATCACTGAAAGTGATTAAGGTGCTTTTACAAGCTCAGGTTATATAGTTACATCACATACATATATTGTATAATTGATACATTACATGGTTAATCTTGGATACAAGTCCAATATATCATCAAGTGTCCCAGTACTCATATAGTAATTACACAGTTCAGCATACCTTAGCCCAGGAGGACGAAAGTCAGTCAGTATGGGACATTCTACAATACAAGTGGTTCAATACAGTGGGTACAAGTGACAGGATTTACAACCCAGCGGGTTTTCTTATAAAAAACTTATATAAAGATTCAGTGATTTATGCTGATCGTAGACTGCATGTGCGCGCTCTCTTTCTCTCTCACTTGACCCACCATAACACCGTGTGTGGTGGGGACGAACTTGGCTCGTCAGTCCTGCGCTGCGTGACAGATCCGGAGTTTTCTTGGCAATGTCTCCAACATCTTCAATTATTTCTCATCTCCTGACCCCACGTCTCGACATTTTTATGTTCAAGGGGATGCTCTTTAAGAGCTCCTTGTCTCTCTCTGCCTTCCTGCCAGCACCTCCAACCTTCTCTTCTTGCGTCTCTTGGACTGACAATAATTTTGAGTGCTGTCTATATACTATGGTCTCTTTTTGAGTATTTTTATGACTTTGTGTTTGTGTGATTTTACTTTTGTGACTCTCTTTTTATGATTGTGTTTACATAACTGTGACTATTTGTTTGTGGCTTTCCGTTTATATGGCTATCTGTTTATATTACCTTCTGTTTATATGACTGGTTATGTGGATATTTGTTTATATGGCTTTATGTGACTTTCTGTTTATATGACTATGTTTATGTGGCTTGTTTATGATGCTCTCATAATATGACTTTGTTTATGGGGCTTTCTCTTTATATGACTGTGTTCATATGACTGTTTATATGAATTTGTTTATATGACTTTCTGTTTATATGACTTTCTGTTTATATGACTGTTTATATGACTTTGTTTTTATGACTTTCTCTTTATGTGATTTCTGATTATGTCAGTTCCTATTTACGTGATTATCTGTATATAATTCGTATTACCTTCTTTGTGTACTATTACTGACTAACTTTTTTCATACCCTCCCTAGGAAGCAGCCCGTACCAGCTGTCTAATTTCCAGGTACCTATTTCTGCTAAGTGTACAGAGGCATCAGGGTGAAAGAAACTCTGCCCATTTCGTTTCTGCCATCAGCCGGGATCGAACCCGGACCCTAGGATTACGAGTCCAGAGCGTTGTCCACTCAGCTATTAGCCCCACTGGAGTGAATATGTGAATATTGTTTTATGAAAGTTTCTGTTTATATGATTTAAAAAAAAATTAAGTGCATGCAAAATCCAACTCTGGTTTTGTTAATATTTTTTGTGTGAGACTTTCGTTATGCGTCATGTGAGACTTGCGTTATGCGTCATGTGAGACTTTCGTTATGCGTCATGTGAGACTTCTTTTTTCAGTCCTTGAAAGGCTGCACGGCTGTTAGGATAGCTTGAGAGCAGGCGAGGAGTGGCTTAGTGTTGTCGGTGTTGGCTGTGACTGTCCACGTTGGCTTTAGTAGTGGGCTGTTAGGTCTACTTCTTCTTCAACTTCTGGCTTCGTGTAGGCACGGCTCAGCTGTCGCCCGAGTGTGCAGGAGAGTATTTGAGTCAGCAGTCATCAGGGCTGAAGGTGTTGAGTCCTGGGTGGTGGTGGCACTCTGAGAAATCTTCATACAATGCTTCAGATGAGTGATTCTCTGGGGTATTGGAGGTCGGGTTGCAGCTGAGCGGGTGTAGGCAGCACTTCTTCCGTTTTTTCTGGTGATGCTGGTAATAGGAGCCGGGGAAGGAGTGACGGTGGTTGGTGCAGGAGCAGGTGTCTCCGGTGTTAAAGTCTTCGGTGCTGGATCGGCAAACACTGTCTCAGGTGCGCTAAAGGTTGTCAAACCGTTTGCCTCATACATGGTGTCGAGTGTGATGACGTACAGTCGGATGTCGGAACCTAAAATTCTCTCTGCGAGGCGAATGATGGCCGGAATGATCCCATCGTTTGCAGATGTTGGACGTTGCGTCAGTGTTGGGCCAAGCTGGGTCGCCGTTTGTGCGTTGGGTCCCCAATGGGAAGGTCGGGGGCGTCTGGGAGGCAGAGCCGCTACACAGCAGGACAGGAAAGGTTTTTGGTTAGCGGGTAGGTGGAGTTGTGGTAGAGCTGTTTGGTGGTGACCAAGGCGTTTGTAGAGGTGGAGGCTTTCCTGCTTTCTATCAGTTGTTTGATTGCGTCCTGTCTTCGTGGGCAGTGGTGTGAAATCGCGGCGTGGTCACCAACACAAAGTAGGCAGTGCTGGAAGTTAGCCTTGCAGGTTGAACAGTGGTGGTCTTGAGCGCAGATGCTGCATTTAGCGGTACATTGTGGGCATGTGTTGGTAGTGTGTGAGTATTGGAAGCACTTGTAACACTGTTGCTGTTCGTAGCAATGTTCCGTCTTAATTTGGGCTGCTGGAATCTTGACACCAAAGCATTTGATTCCTTGTGTGGTAGTGTGGGAAAATGACCTGTGAGATTTTATTTATTTAATTTATATAAATTTATATAGAAATTATATTTTACGTTAATTTATATATTTCAATAATAAATGGTATGATATTTAGTGGACTGTATTTCTTAAAATGTCTCATAAATTGCTTTCCATGTGCATTATGGGGGGTTTAATGTTTATATATATGTAGTAAACCATATAAATTATTGGTTAGCAGACATTCACTACAGTATTAAACTACATAAATATATTAACTAAAATGGGGAGGTCTTATCTTATTGTTGTTATATCCTAGACAACCAGTATGAATACGGATGAATAAGCCAGTCGACCCACATTGTGGGTGTGGCTGGCCCTATAATAGAATTCAACTTCAATCCGGCAATGTTGTTCTGGTGGACAGTGACATTCCAAGATCAGAGTGGCTTCTAGGCCATATAGTCTCTGTCCATCCAGACAGCCAGGATGTCTTGACAATAGAGAAAGTAAAGTGCAGAGGCACCACTACTTTCAAGACATTAGAAAAACTAGTTCTTTTGGAGTTAGCAGGAAATGAAGTCGCCCAGAGGCTTCCCACACCTGCAGCTCCAGTACGGGACATCCGTCCTGAATGAACTGCCGCACAACAGTGCAAAATGAAACTTAAACAATATTACAATAATACTGAAAAGGAGAAATGAAGTGTTCACCAGTCCGAAACATTGGACTCTGACCCATGTTTCTTTCCCATGTTAGCCCGGAAATTGACAACGAAAACTTTTCTGGCTAATTTAATATAAGATCCTGCAGTGTCAGAACTGTTAACACAATAAACAAATTTTCACAATTAATCATACATTCCATAATAATAAGTAATCAAATATACTAAATAAACCACTTCTCCCAAAATAAAAAAAACGAACCGTTTCTAGACTCGTCCTGAGGAAGTGGAGGAGGAGAGCCATCTTGGTTATTGTTGGTGAAACTAGAGCCGCGACAGAGCGAGCCTCACACAATGTACCCCAATATCCCAGAAAGTAACGTGACTGACCATAGTCACTATTTGTTGTGAAGACTTCAAACCCAAGGAAAGTGCAACTTTCGGTTTATTCTATTGCACGTAATTTTTGGCCATTTATCAGTGTAGGAATTTATCATTAAGCTGTAGGGAACCACCACCCCGCAAGGGTAAGCCATCACAATTAACTAATGTGTGTGTCATAAATTAATCTTACCTGTAGTTATATATATGTTGCTACGTAACATCTCCGTATGTAATTTGTGAACACGCATAAAACAACAGTTGAACTGGTTCATCCCTAGATGACCCAGACACCATTAATACCTGTCCAGTACAGAGTACACCTGTCCGAGGGTATCTCATGTTGGATGACCAGCCAACACTACCGAATCAGCTGAGACAGTTTAAATTATAACCAACACATTTGTAGCAGTACTACTAACTATTTAATTACAATTTGGTAGATAATGTATATCAACCGTTTCATTACGGTGTGATAAACTGAATTATGAGCACCCTCCCTGTGTGCAGGGAAGTTTCCTGGTGATAATAAATGATAAAAATACCATTTACTCACAAGTAATAAATACAATTAAATGCGGCCTATTGAATTAATAATTAAAACAATCACTGGTAGATGTCCCCACATGGGGCAGGTTTGGTTAGGGTGTTGGGTGAGGCAAGATAGGCGAGTGTGTTGGGTGAGGCAAGATAGCCGAGTGTGTTGGGTGAGGCAAGATAGCCGAGTGTGTTGGGTGAGGCAAGATAGCCGAGTGTGTTGGGTGAGGCAAGATAGCCGAGTGTGTTGGGTGAGGCAAGATAGGTGAGTGTGTTGGGTGAGGCAAGATAGCTGAGGGTGTTGGGTGAGGCAAGATAGCTGAGTGTGTTGGGTGAGGCAAGATAGGTGAGTGTGTTGGGTGAGGCAAGATAGCTGAGTGTGTTGGGTGAGGCAAGATAGCTGAGTGTGTTGGGTGAGGCAAGATAGGTGAGTGTGTTGGGTGAGGCAAGATAGGTGAGTGTGTTGGGTGAGGCAAGATAGGTGAGTGTGTTGGGTGAGGCAAGATAGCTGAGTGTGTTGGGTGAGGCAAGATAGCTGAGTGTGTTGGGTGAGGCAAGACAGGTGAGTGTGTTGGGTGAGGCAAGACAGGTGAGTGTGTTGGGTGAGGCAAGACAGGTGAGTGTGTTGGGTGAGGCAAGACAGGTGAGTGTGTTGGGTGAGGCAAGACAGGTGAGTGTGTTGGGTGAGGCAAGACAGGTGAGTGTGTTGGGTGAGGCAAGACAGGTGAGTGTGTTGGGTGAGGCAAGACAGGTGAGTGTGTTGGGTGAGGCAAGACAGGTGAGTGTGTTGGGTGAGGCAAGATAGGTGAGTGTGTTGGGTGAGGCAAGATAGGTGAGTGTGTTGGGTGAGGCAAGATAGGTGAGGGTGTTGGGTGAGGCAAGATAGGTGAGGGTGTTGGGTGAGGCAAGATAGGTGAGTGTGTTGGGTGAGGCAAGACAGGTGAGTGTGTTGGGTGAGGCAAGACAGGTGAGTGTGTTGGGTGAGGCAAGACAGGTGAGTGTGTTGGGTGAGGCAAGATAGGTGAGTGTGTTGGGTGAGGCAAGACAGGTGAGTGTGTTGGGTGAGGCAAGACAGGTGAGTGTGTTGGGTGAGGCAAGACAGGTGAGTGTGTTGGGTGAGGCAAGACAGGTGAGTGTGTTGGGTGAGGCAAGATAGGTGAGTGTGTTGGGTGAGGCAAGATAGGTGAGTGTGTTGGGTGAGGCAAGATAGGTGAGTGTGTTGGGTGAGGCAAGATAGGTGAGTGTGTTGGGTGAGGCAAGATAGGTGAGTGTGTTGGGTGAGGCAAGATAGGTGAGTGTGTTGGGTGAGGCAAGATAGGTGAGTGTGTTGGGTGAGGCAAGATAGGTGAGTGTGTTTGGTGAGGCAAGATAGGTGAGTGTGTTGGGTGAGGCAAGACAGGTGAGTGTGTTGGGTGAGGCAAGACAGGTGAGTGTGTTGGGTGAGGCAAGACAGGTGAGTGTGTTGGGTGAGGCAAGATAGGTGAGTGTGTTGGGTGAGGCAAGATAGGTGAGTGTGTTGGGTGAGGCAAGATAGGTGAGTGTGTTGGGTGAGGCAAGATAGGTGAGTGTGTTGGGTGAGGCAAGATAGGTGAGTGTGTTGGGTGAGGCAAGATAGGTGAGTGTGTTGGGTGAGGCAAGATAGGTGAGTGTGTTGGGTGAGGCAAGATAGGTGAGTGTGTTGGGTGAGGCAAGATAGGTGAGTGTGTTGGGTGAGGCAAGATAGGTGAGGGTGTTGGGTGAGGCAAGATAGGTGAGTGTGTTGGGTGAGGCAAGATAGGTGAGTGTGTTGGGTGAGGCAAGATAGGTGAGTGTGTTGGGTGAGGCAAGATAGGTGAGTGTGTTGGGTGAGGCAAGATAGGTGAGGGTGTTGGGTGAGGCAAGATAGGTGAGGGTGTTGGGTGAGGCAAGATAGGTGAGGGTGTTGGGTGAGGCAAGATAGGCGAGGGTGTTGGGTGAGGCAAGATAGGTGAGTGTGTTGGGTGAGGCAAGATAGGTGAGTGTGTTGGGTGAGGCAAGATAGGTGAGGGTGTTGGGTGAGGCAAGATAGGTGAGGGTGTTGGGTGAGGCAAGATAGGTGAGTGTGTTGGGTGAGGCAAGATAGGTGAGTGTGTTGGGTGAGGCAAGATAGGTGAGTGTGTTGGGTGAGGCAAGATAGGTGAGTGTGTTGGGTGAGGCAAGATAGGTGTGTGTGTTGGGTGAGGCAAGATAGGTGAGTGTGTTGGGTGAGGCAAGATAGGTGAGTGTGTTGGGTGAGGCAAGACAGGTGAGTGTGTTGGGTGAGGCAAGATAGGTGAGTGTGTTGGGTGAGGCAAGATAGGTGAGGGTGTTGGGTGAGGCAAGATAGGTGAGGGTGTTGGGTGAGGCAAGATAGGTGAGTGTGTTGGGTGAGGCAAGATAGGTGAGTGTGTTGGGTGAGGCAAGATAGGTGTGTGTGTTGGGTGAGGCAAGATAGGTGAGTATAGAGTAGTAACCTTGCTGATTGAAGTGTCATTGGCTCCTTTGTTTTATTTAATGAAATAAAATAAAATTTTCCATTACTTCATTTTGAAATGTTTTAAATATCTTAGTCTCTCCAAGTAACTATAAAATGTATTATCGTCTCTCCTAAGTATTCCTGTCTGCACAAGTCAATCTCCAAATTAATTAATATAAATAACTCATATTTTTGTTCCTTCAGAGACCCGGGCACAAGCTTGAAAGTATGCACTATTTGGCATGAATATTCTTGTAGACGCATCTTGCGTATTTCCACCATGGTCTGAAGAAATGGTGTGGAATGTGTGGCCGTTAATATTTCTGTATACTACTCTGTTTGTGTGTGTATTTGTATGCGTGTATGAGTGTGTTTATACGTATATACTCAACTACATCTTCAAGAGGTGAGCATAACTTACATGGTCCAATATCTGAAACCCTTATTAATTATTGATCCAGATCTGATTTATAAACATTTCAATCCTACGTAATTGTGAGACTAAAATCCAATAAATCAATTGATTTGCTCAAAATGTACAAGTCAACAGTAAGCTCCACTTATTATAACTACATCTGAGGGACACTGGGACCATGTGAGGACTGAGACCATGTGAGGACTGGGACCATGTGAGGACTGGGACCATGTGAGGACTGTGACCATGTGAGGACTAGGGACCATGTGAGGACTGGGACCATGTGAGGACTGGGACCATGGCAGGAGTGGGACCATGGCAAGAGTGGGACCATGGCAAGAGTGTGACCATGGCAGGAGTGGGACCATGGCAGGAGTGGGACCATGGCAAGAGTGTGACCATGGCAGGAGTGGGACCATGGCAAGAGTGTGACCATGGCAGGAGTGGGACCATGGCAAGAGTGTGACCATGGCAGGAGTGGGACCATGGCAGGACTGGGACCATGGCAGGACTGGGACCATGGCAAGAGTGTGACCATGGCAGGAGTGGGACCATGGCAGGAGTGGGACCATGGCAGGAGTGGGACCATGGCAGGACTGGGACCATGGCAAGAGTGTGACCATGACAGGAGTGGGACCATGGCAGGAGTGGGACCATGGCAGGAGTGGGACCATGGCAGGAGTGGGACCATGGCAGGAGTGGGACCATGACAGGAGTGGGACCATGGCAGGAGTGGGACCATGGCAGGAGTGGGACCATGGCAGGACTGGGACCATGACAGGACAGGGACCATGGCAAGAGTGTGACCATGGCAGGAGTGTGACCATGGCAGGAGTGGGACCATGGCAGGAGTGGGACCATGGCAAGAGTGTGACCATGGCAGGAGTGGGACCATGGCAAGAGTGTGACCATGGCAGGAGTGGGACCATGGCAGGACTGGGACCATGGCAGGACTGGGACCATGGCAAGAGTGTGACCATGGCAGGAGTGGGACCATGGCAGGAGTGGGACCATGACAGGAGTGGGACCACGGCAGGAGTGGGACCACGGCAGGAGCAGGACCATGCCAAAATGGTAACGTGATCAGCTAGACTGTTAAACTCGAGTGTGTTGACTGTTCCTTCTGACATTCCAGACGATGCACAAATGTATTTGGTACAGTCGTTCAGAATATATATTATTTTGAAATTCAAATCCTGTATCAAATAATTGTTTTGT
>NC_091159.1:19175149-19180149 GCF_040958095.1 Procambarus clarkii
ACCTAACCGTCTTAGTTTTAGAAGATAAGTATTTTAATGCTTCTTAATTACAATTACTACTTAACCTATAGCTATATTTATATTACTATTATTATTATTTATTATATATATTACTGTATTTATATTATTTATATTAATTTATATTTATATGTTATAAAACAAATAACACAAAACTAAAATATTTCAATAAATTGTAAAGTAACTCGGGATCATTTTCAAATTTGTATAAAATCCCTATTGTTTAATAAAACTAAAAATAAATTCCTGATATTTAAAACTTGTGTAGAACGAACTGGTCTTTAAAACTTCATCCTAAAATTCTAAGTGTCTTAACAGAAAACGAGAAGAATTTAATGGGGAGGTAAATGTAACAGCCCCATAAGTGCAATTATGTACTATGTATGACAGTCAGGAAATGTACTTATTACACTTAGTATTAAAACGTACTGTCAATTTGGATGGGTTGGAGAGGGGGGGGGGGGGGGTAGTGCTGTGCAGAGCTCCTGGCAGAGGAGGAAAACCCTATAGTTGTGTGCTCCAACAAGAGGACGTAGTCAAGCAGGCGTTTATGTGTGAAGCTTGAGGGCGATTTAAAGTGCTCAAGTCAAGACTAGAAGAAGCCTTGTGAGGCAGTTCTATAGCGATTTTGTGGGCGACCTGTGTGGACGCCATTGTGAGGACCAGGACGTGAGCGCCCTCGAGACATAAACTCTGTGGTTTGTTTGGGGAGGAGTTGATGGAAGAACTTTGAGGCCAGGGGAAGAAGTTAATGGAACTTCGAGGCAGGAGAAATGTATGCGGAAATCTGTGAGAGAGCTGAGCTCCATAGTGAGGAGTGGACCTCAAGCAGTGTAAAGGAGCAGTGAGAAGATTCACGTGTGTCTGTGGGATCAGTGGTGAAGTATCACTGGTGTTTGACGAGGACTTCGTTGTGTAACAGTTTGGGAGAACTGTAGAAGTGCCTTTTTTTGAAAATTGTGAAGGACCTAAAGATATACATGGTAGTGAGCCTCTAGGAGCAGAACAGAGGTTCGTGGTTATCTTGAGAGGATTTCGGGGCTTTTAGTGTCCCCGCGGCCCGGTCCTCGACCAGGCCTCCACCCCCAGAAAGCAGCCCGTGACAGCTGACTAACACCCAGGTACTTATTTTACTGCTAGGTAACATGGGACATAGGGTGAAAAATAACTGCCCATTGTTTCTCGCCGGCGCCCGGGATCGAACTCGGGACCACAGGATCACAAGTCCAGTGTGCTGTCCGCTCGGCCATGGTGATCACACAATGTATAAGGGAAGTGCTTGAATGCATATTGGCGTGTAAGACGCAGTGTAAGGTGAGAGATTGATTTCTTCTTGTGTTGGGAATATTTATGCAGATGTTTCTGGTGTTTGAGCCATAAGCTGAGTTTTATATACTTTGAGGGCTGAGTGTATACTGTTGTTGGGACAATCTTTCGGCCTCACTTGGTGAGGGTGAAGTAAGTAAGTAAGTAATTATCAAAAGAAGGCACCAAACCGGGAAGGCTATGTAGCACCATCAAATACGCAAAATAATCAGAGGGCGCTAAATATCACCAAGGATGCCAATACGAGAACAAAAACGCATAAGGCGAACGATATCAAAAGTATCCGAGTCACCAAGAATTCTATCGAGGGACAGGTGACCGCGAGGGGCGGTCGGAAAGCAAGACACACGCTCGTCCTGGAAGTCAGGACATTCAAGAAGGACATGCACGACCGTAAGAGGGACAATGCAACTAGGACAATAAGGAGCAGGGCGGCGCTCCATCAAGTGACCATGGGTTAAGCGAGTATGGCCAATACGCAACCTCGTCAGAGCTGTTTCCCACCGCCGGTTACGGTGGAAGGAGGACGGCCACGAGGAAACACAACATTTAAGAGTACGTAGCTTGTTACCAGTAACAGACAACCAAGAAGCCTGCCAACGGGTTAAGAACTGAGGAATGGATAACTGGGTAAAAGTCGGAATACGGAATGCCTTTACGAGAGATGGGACAAGAGCGGACAGCTTCCTTAGCGGCAGCATCCGCACGCTCATTTAAAGACACACCAATATGGCTGGGAACCCAACAAAACTCAACCGACTTAAATTTACTGTGAACGAGAAACAGCCAATGCTGGATCTCGACAACTACTGGATGAACCGGATTAAAGGACCCGAGAGCCATGAGGGCACTACGAGAGTCAACAACAACCACAAAGGAAGACTGACAACGAGAAAGCAGGAGACGAAGAGCATAGAGAATAGCATAAAGTTCTGCTGTAAAGATGCTAGTCTCCGGAGGCAAGCGACACATATAAGTGCGATCAGGAAAAACAACAGAGTAGCCAACACCGTCCGCTGACTTAGACCCATCGGTGAAGACAGAAACGGAGCGGGAGTGAGAAGAAAAGTGCTCGAGGAAAAGGCGTTTTAGAACCGTAGGAGGGGTAAAAGCTTTAGTGATACGGGTCAAGGAAGTACAAAACCGCGGAAGAGGGACCCTCCACGGGGGCAAAGAAGGAACAACACGAGGAGAAACATCAGAAATACGAACGGAGAGAGAATCCTGTAGGCGAGATAACCGGACAGAAAGAGGGAGGTGGTGAAGAGGAACCGCAGGAGGGGTAAAAGTTAAAGCACGACAGAGGCGAGAGGAAGGATGTTGCAAGGACCGCGCAAGATAGCGAAGACAGTAGCGATCACGGCGGTCCTGGAGAGACAGGAAGCCAGTGTCAACATACAAGCTAAGGATGGGAGTCGAACGAAAGGCACCAGAACTGAGGCGCAACCCAATATGGTGCAAAGCATCAAGACGGCGAAGAGTAGAAGGAGAAGCAGACGTGTAAGCAGGGCAACCATAATCGAGCTTAGACAGGACGAGAGAGGAATGTAAAGCAAGGAGAGTGCGCCTATCTGCCCCCCAAGAAGTATGGGACAAGACCCGAAGGAGGGTAAGGGCCTTAGAGCACTCAACACGGAGGTAAGAGATATGGGGAGACCAAGACAAACGAGTGTCAAGGAATAACCCCAAAAGCTTCGCGGAATCTTTGTATTCAAGGGGATGACCATAAAGCGACAAAGAGGGACGAAGAACAACCCGTTTCCGCGTAAAAGTCATGGCACAAGTCTTAGAAGTAGAGAACTTGAAGCCATGACCTGTGGCCCAAGACGACACGGCATCAATTGCAAGTTGAAGCCGGCGTTGAAGGAGAGGCAAATCATCACCCTGACAACAAAGGGTAAGATCATCGACAGAGAGCGGAGAAGACACCAGAAGGAAGAGAGGAAAGAAGACCATTGAGGGCAACAAGAAAAAGAGCAGTGCTCAGAACACTACCCTGGGGCACACCTTCGTATTGCTGAAAAGAGGGAGATAGAGCGGTACCAAGGCGCACCCGAAAGGAACGACGAGAGAGGAAGCTGCGGAGAAAGAGAGGGAGATGACCACGAAGGCCAAAAGAATGAAGTTGAGATAGGATATGATAACGCCAAGTGGTGTCGTAAGCCTTTTCTAGGTCAAAAAGGACGGCAACAACGGAGGTCTTCGCAGCAAAAGCAGTACGAATATAGACCTCCAAGTTCACCAGGACATCTGTCGTGCTGCGGCACTTGCGGAAACCAAATTGAGAAGGGGAGAGGAGGTGATGGTGTTCCAGGAACCACATCAGACGAACGTTAACCATACGTTCAAAGAGTTTGCAGACACAACTTGTGAGAGCAATAGGGCGAAAGTCCTTAGGGGAAGTACCCAGAGACCCCGGTTTGCGAACAGGGAGGACAACGGCATCGAGCCAGTCCTCAGGGACTGACGACGACTCCCAGATCCGATTATACAGACTCAGTAAATACTGAGACGTGCTCGGAGGGAGATGGCGAAGCATCTCATAATGAATACCATCGGAGCCCGCCGCCGTAGAACCGCAGAGGGCCAGGGCAGAACGAAGTTCAGAGAGAGAGAGAAGGGATCATTATAGGGAAGCTGAAGATGAGTGCAGAAATCTAAAGGACGAGACTCAAGGACAGGTTTACGAAGAAGGAAAGATTGGGGAAGATGAAGACCAGAGCTAACAGAAGAAAAATGGGAACCCAGTTCGGAAGCGACCTGCAACGGGTCCGCCACAAGAGTATCATGGAGGTGAAGGACCGGTGAAACATCGGGAACGAACTTACCCGCTATCTTGCGGATACGCTTCCAGATCTGGGCCAGAGGGGTCTCGGACGTAATTGTTGAGACATAAGATGCCCAACATTCACGTTTAGCCGTACGGATGGCCCTACGGGCCACCGCACTCGCTTTCCGAAAGAAAAGAAAAGAATCGGTCGTCTGCCTACGGCGGTGCCTCTTCCAGGCTGCACGCTTACAGCGGACAGCCCGAGCACAGTCCGCATTCCACCAGGGAACGCACTTCCGTGGACCCCGAGAGGAAGAGCGAGGAATAGAGCGGAGGGCAGCGTTGAAGACAGTGTCATGAAAAAGGAGGAGAGCGCGAGAGAGAGGCAGAAGGGAGAGGTCAGGGAGAGCAGCACTGAGGGTAAATAGGGTCCAGTCTGCCTTAGCAAACTGCCACCTAGGGAAAGAGAGGGAAGGGCGAAAAGAGAAAAAGGAAACAAGGATGGGGAAATGATCACTTCCATGGAGGTCATCAAGAACCTGCCACGTGAAATCTAAGTAAAGAGAAGAAGAGCAGAGAGAAAGATCAAGACAAGAAAGGGTGCGAGTCCGAGAGTCCAAATGAGTGGGCTCACCAGAATTCAGAAGAGACAGGGAAGAAGAGAGGAGAAACGGCTCAAGGAGGCGACCCCGGGTATTCGTCAGAACGTCACCCCAAAGAGAATGACGACAATTGAAGTCACCCAGCAGGAGCACAGGCTCCGGCAAGGAGTCCAGGAGGTGTTTCAAATCAGGAAGAGAGAGCGGGACACTCGGGGGGAGATAAATGGAACAAACTGTGTACCATTTCCCCACAAAGATACAAGCAGCAGAACAATGGAGAGGCG